>NW_021639845.1:1120327-1121403 GCF_002087225.1 Trypanosoma theileri
GTGTGTGTGAGGAGTAGCTTCCCAAATTCCCCATCTGTTGATGTTGACATCTCGAGTCTGTACAGTAAGTATGAACTGGGTGCTGACAATGTGACCTTTTGCTTTGTTGCATCTGATGTGACATTTAACGGTCGCCGTTATGTTTGGTCGCATGATGTGAGGGAACCTTTTTTGCCGGAGAGTGACTCAGCAGTGGCGCCAAGCTCGAATAAATTATCTGTTGGTGCCATTGTTGGTATTGTTATCGCAGTTGTGGTTGTTGTTATTGTGGCTGTCATTCTGTTTTTTGTACTGCGTCAGCGACCACAACAAGAACAAGAACAACCGCGAGAAAAGGTGCAGATGGATACTGTGGAGTCTCAATCCACAAGTAAAACAACCACAGTGGACATTACTCCGAACCCTCTGACAACAACTACTACGACTGAAGTTACAACAAATTCTGCTGTATCTAGAAATACAGCTAGATCTGTACAAAGTGGTGATATCTCCCGGAATAGTAATTATTCTGTTTACGGCTCACTTTCGTATGATAACGCTTCACCCAGCGAAGGACAGATGAAAGAGACGTCCGCACCTCTTCAAGAAACAAGTGCAGGAAATACTTTACCCCTTCGTACAAACGTTAATAATAGGGGGTCTGAGAGGAAAACCATGGAGGAAGGATGGGAAAGATATGAGCTGAATCGGAGTGGTCTGCATGTTATCGAGAAGTTGAGAATAATTGAAGAACTTCGTGCATCATATGGCCTTCCCCCACTGCCTATACTAATGTGGTATGAGTCTGAAGCTCTACTCGATGCAATTGATCTCATCCTACAAGATGGGACGCCGGTGGACCAATATGAAAAGCGTGAAGAAGAATAGTTACCCATTTTGTATTCTCTTTGAGAGTGGTATGATGGACATGAGTGGGGTTCTCTGCAAAAGTAAAAAATAAAAAATAAAAAACACTCACCAATGAGAGAGTTCGGTTGTGCATTTCTTGTGGGTTGATATTACTATGTATTACGGCATCTGGGAATTAGAGAGCTGAGTGCAGTAATTTTTGGGAGACCTTTGCCATTGATTGAGTC
>NW_021639845.1:1123407-1123815 GCF_002087225.1 Trypanosoma theileri
TACACCGCCGTGAAGGGCAATATTGGTAACTGGGGAATCGCAATCAAACGACAGCAGAACAAGAAACACATTGGACAGCCCAATGGGGTGTGGAACAATAATGATGAAATGGTGCAGTGATGTAAAGAAGAGGGAATAGAAGTATAGTGGATTGGAGAATAACTTTCCATATACATATACATATTTATTTATTCTGGTGTATTTGCATGTAATAGTCTTTGATGCAACCGTAGTTGGTACCCCGCTTCCCTCCCACACATATATACGCATTATCTCCTCATTGGGATACTGAATTTCTCAGTTGTGTGTGTGACACCTTGTTTCATTCACCTGACAGGTGTTCTGCATATGTACAGCCATGAATTCATTTCGCACACTATTACTCATCCGATTGGGATTTGCAAGGAC
>NW_021639845.1:1125982-1126320 GCF_002087225.1 Trypanosoma theileri
TGTTTTGAAAAATCCACTCAATACGTCCTTCTTTGTGCTGCGCGGGGTGATGGGTTAAAATGGGCTCTCAGCATTTCCTTTTCGTCAGCGTTATGAATTGGCATTTGGGACTCCTTTCTGTTTTTTGATTAAAATGTGATGGGGAGCAAAAAAAACACAACAGGAAAGTACTAGGTGCTTCTTTTTTTTTTGTTGTTTCACTGCTCTGCCTAAATGGTGAATTTATTGCTTTGATGGGGGGGGGGGGAAATTATCAAAATACAACAGGTATTCTCACTCTGCATGGTGGGAAAGTGTTTTAAACTGTTCTGCCACTTTCCGCTCCCCGAGGGGGATCT
>NW_021639882.1:0-13417 GCF_002087225.1 Trypanosoma theileri
TAATCACTTTAAAGATCGTTCCATATTTCACCCTGAAAATCCACATCACCCTCAAATATAAACCAACAACTCTTCTGACACTCTTCTTCCCATGAGGCACGCTCGTGGGAAAGCCCGCTGCCCATCACGCGTGACGTTGGGAAGTTCCTTTGCCGTTGGGATCGAAGAAGTGGGTGTCCGTTTCTTTTCTTTTTTTCCTTTTTAAACCTTCGGGCATTGCAGCATTTACCCTCCGGCACCTCCCATTATCAGGGATATCCCGTGGGATTTTCCATTTGCGCACAACGCCATACTGGATCAAGATCGCGCGAACGAGATGCTGAGGGCGTGGCTTGCTGTAATTGGGCGCCCCTTTGGGCGAGGAACAATGCACCTGTCATCATCCATCCCGCAAAATTCCCGCAGCAATGGGAGCGAGATTCATTTCCAAACAGTTACCCCTTACCGCAAATGAAGAGTGTGACCCAAGGGGGTGGGTTTAGAGGGCGGCGCAACCGTCCGGGCGAGACCCCAGGTGTGTAACGAGTGCCTCCGCTCGAACAAATTCTCCCTCTTTTTTTTGTTTTTTTTTTATCGGAAACAAATGGGCGCCAGAGACCCCCACTTTAAAATTCGAACCTGGACACAGTGCCTTCTTCAAGTAGGGAAAAGAACGGGATGAGGTGCGACAGAATGTTGATAGAGAATTATTTAGACTGTTCAAATGGAGTCATATTCTTTTTTTTTTGCGTGTGTGTGTGGGCCGCCGCTTGTTATGCAATCCCAATAATGCAGGAATACTTCTCACTCTGTGCAAAGTTATAACTCGAACAAGGCAGTGCCTGAGAGAGAGTGTGGGCACGCATACGTGGCCAAAAGCATACCGTCAGAGTCAAGAAAATTCTAATGATTTACTCGCACATTAAAATCCATATCAATGACGGTGGGTGTAGATCACTAGAAAGGGTATCCTATCCAATATTCTCCAATCATCCTCCATTTGTGTGAATAACCAACAATAAGAATAACAAAACGACCTCTGCTTCAGCAGAAACAAAAAGAAGAAATAACCATAAAAATAATATTGGTCACAAACTATTTCCTTAATGTTACAGTATTATTTTTTTCATTTTCCCCCTTAACCCTGTACCAAATATCTTCCTTGTTGTTTGTGTTGTTTTTCTGTATTATTAATGTTTGGAATTCGCATGCAGGAACACACTGAGAATTCTTTGCAATATGAGGTGTGTCCACTCACTTTATTTCACTTCCCTCTTCGCCCCAGCGCCACAGCGCAGACTCCTATTAAGTCTTTTCCGCAACGCCGGTAAATTAACGTGGACAGTTCACGATTCCATCGACCCTAGGAAAAAAAAAAAAATATACAGTTGGGCGTAAATACCCACACATAATTCTGGAGAATGCTGCAGCGTCGTAGAAAGAGAATCACAATTTCACCTGCTCTCACGCAAACACTAGAATTGCAATACCTTTTCTGTGACACTTTGTAGGTGAGAGGAAAAAGAATAGAGAAACGAAAAAAAAAGAATAAAGGCAACAACACACAAAACACCCTTAGAGCAAGAAATAATGGCAACATTTGTAAGAAAGAAAAAAAAAAGAAGGAGAAACAAATATTTTTGACCTTATCTTGGCACACCCTGCATTCCCCACCCCGCTTTCACAAATACATCTAAAATAATTTTTCCGGTGGTTTTTACCAAATAAATAACAGAACTGACGAAACGTAAGTGCTGAGAAGTCCTTTTAACCGGCCTTTCGTTCGAAACAGTGTGGGTTGGGTTGGGTGGGCTTTGGTGGGCTTTTCCGAAACTTACTGTTAGGCAGGCTGTAAAAATAAAAAAGTAGAATTTGGTTTACCAAGACCCCATCAATATGTAGCCCCATAAAGTAAGGCTTTGCCATTCTTATCGCAAGCTTTCATAAATGTCATTAAACACTTTGGATTAAAAAATAAAAATAAAAGGAAATGTGCCCCATGCGCATAAAATAATTATCATTTTGTATTGTTTCTTTTATTTTGTTTCGTTGAAATTCAAATATTACGAAATATATACACATATAGTGCAATAAGGACCCCTCGTTAAACAAGCAACACTTCTCTTAACAAGAGTACAACAAATAATCAATCCTACACTACACTATCACACACGCCTTCTCTCTATCATTCATCAACTCATTCACTATCACGAGAGTCCCACACGACAAACACCGCCCACTGGGTTATCACAGAAACGCCCATAAGAGAATGAAATCTGCACGTCAGAAGAGTCCAGCATTCGTAACATCCAAATCCAATTCCCATGATAAAACAAAGGATTTCACACTGTCGTTTTTTTTTTTGTTTAAGAATCACCATTGCAACCATGTATTGTTAATTGTGCACTTTAATGTGCAAAAGCAAGTGATACACAAATATCAAAAAATGGCGGAAACCATTACCGTCCTTTGTTTCCATATGCATGGTATGGAGTTGGCAGTTGACTCCAATGGTGACTTCAATCTTTACAGTTCCTGAGAAATAATACACTCCCTTCCATACATACCTATCAATGAGGTGCATGTAATTAATATGGCAGAGAACATCAACCTCTTCCTTGATGATAATGTGTTTATTATGACGGAGAAGTGTACGCAACAATCTACACCCCTACTGAATAATGGTAGAAGGAAAAGTTGTCAAAGAATCGCTCCAAAGAAATAAATAAAAAAAAGTGGTAAATGGCGAAATGAACCACAAGTATCATTCCTGCATGTAGAGATCGACATTCCATCCATTTCCCACTCTAACACAGTTCCATCTTTCACTGGATGTGTGTCTTGTATAATTTACAGTTACATGTGCTGCTCCGTGCAGTCAAGTGAGAATTGGGATGGAAATGGACTCCCAAGAAAATGTAACGGGTGGATCCAGAGACAAACTCATCCATCATCGCATTACAATCTTTTTTTTTACCCAAATTTCTCCCCTTTCACACTCCCAAACAAATAACCTCATTTTTATTACCCAATAATATTATCTATCCACACTTCCAAACACAAGACCAATGGTTTTAAAACTATCCCATTCAGGTTTAACAACTGCAGACATTCCCACAATGGCTAAAGTCATGGCTCTGCATAATGTATCATCTCACCTTGTGTCTCTCAGATGCCATTAGGTGAATTCCACAATAGAATGAATCACAACCCAGCATCACATGAACCACTAAGCATCGGGAGAGAGTATACCACTTGGAAAAAGGGAAACTCACTGATATAAGCAAATGCCACTTATGTTGGAATTCCTGGGATACATTAGCATAATCCCTCTTGAAAAGATAACACTGAGTGACAAGTACACCCTACCCACACACACACACAATATGTTTAACACAAGAAAAGGGAACAGACATGAAAATTCTGCACTGAGTTGTGGGCAATCATCACTTTGCAAATCCATAACCCAAACAGGCATGCAATAAATTAAACTATAACATCCATTGCATAGTATCCTACAAATAATAACACTGAAGAATATTAAATTATGAACAAAGGTCTCACAAATGGGTAAAACAATATATATATCACAATCAACATTTCGGTAAAAACAACCCTTGTGAGCCGATTTAGATTTACCCCACCCCTTTCAAAAAATACAAACCCAAATCACTTCACTGATCATGGGAATACAAATCCAAAATTGTACTGTCAAATAATAAAAAGATGGCAAAAGGAAAAACCAAATATTTACATATTTCATAAGCGTCTATTCCGTTGCGCTTAACGCATAACAAGGGAAACGATTACATGCAAAATAATAAATTATCGCAACCCTCTAACCATTAATACCCCAAAGCACTTAAGGGTGCATATTCCCTTTTACAAGCTTCAAGTAATAAACCCAACACAATTGCAGTTAAATGGGACCAGTAATATCCATACGATAGTATACTCACAGCTGTAATTAGACGTCAATGGATGAGCGGATAGACTGCTAAAGCATACGCAACAAATAGCAAAACAAAATACGGAATGACACCAGAAATATACATATTATATTCGATCCAACAGAGAATTAAACACATGTATACATCGATAGTAATACTCTCAGAAACAACAATAACACAACCACAATAAATGCAATATCAAGGACTACACGCATTAACAAGAGCAGAAGCACCTACTGTAGTCAAATCCAATCTCAACAGCTAAAGGATGTAAACAGTGGTAATGTGTGACATAATGTCATTCTCAGTGTGTTTATCAAATAGAATCCTTGAGAGACTTGGGGAAGGCAAAGAGTCACAAAAAGGAAAAAGAAGCAACACATATAATGAATAATACAACAAAAACATCAGCACTGAAGTAACTACAGAAAAACATAAACACATAAACCTTCTTCCACAGAACATTTTTCATTCAATAAAAAAAAAAAACATCAGAAGAAAAAAAAAAAAACCAATGATAAAAAGAAGCTCAAGTTTATGTTTATTGTTCACCACGACACTGTCATCGCTTTCTCACCATATATATGTGTACTCTCATGTATGTGGCAACGAACAGTTGGATTCTTAAGAATGCATACCTGATAATTATTCATTTTCAGAAAATGAATTTAAAATCATAGCAATAAAAAATCACAAACAGTTAAATGAAATTTTCCAATGCAGCGAAGAACGCTAAAAAAAGAAAAAAAAAAAAAAGAACGGTCAACGTATTACAGTTTATGGGATTTGATTCAAAGGGCCGTAATAAGCAAAAGTGTTTATTATTCTGAATATGAATGGATTTCTCATGGGACCATCACAAAACCAACAACACACACAAGAAGTGCAAGAGGGGCTATGTAGGAGAACATGATGCTGCTGTCAGTACGTCCCGCATCATTCGTATGATTTAGTGTTTCTTCTTTTATTTGGCCCTCATTTAAGGTTGTCCCATTCAAAACACCACTGTCCGCCTTGTGAGGGGACAGGTCATTTGCAGCATCAACAGTGTTGGTGAACTGTATTGTGTTGTCGGTGCCGTTGGGATTAGATGTGGATGAAGAAGTAGTATCAGTATCATGGCGATTTCTCGTTCCAGGGTCTTCTTACTGTGTGGCACTTTGTGCTGTAGTACTGGACTGGTTAGAAGCTACTAAAGCACCTTCCCCTTGGTTATTACTGGACGTTTCAACCCTAGTATCTGCACCTGCGCCATTGTTTGGCTTCGGCTCGGCGCTCGAGCTACTCTGTTCTTCGGTTTCCTCCCCAGGCTTTTCCTCCTCTTCCTCCTCTTCAGGCTTTTCCACAACTTCTGTATATGAAATATTAAAAGGTTCGGTTTCCGGTAGCCCGGTGCACACTTCAGCGTATTTGGGGCACACAATAGTTCCACTCGTGAACACTGAACCCTGCAGATCAATAGTATCGCCATCATTTTCGCACACATGCCACGTTTCTTTGCTTTCCTGGCCCTTGTACTGCACATGCACCTTGCCATCCTCACACTTCACTTTTGCACAAATGCCTTGAACGGTCACTCCATTTCCACTATGGTCATTGTTGAGCACCGGTTCGTTCACATTCAGACACCGTGACATATTGCTCACAATACTTCCAGGCATCAGTGTCTCATTACCAGTCTCGCACATGGTCTCTTGAAACGGCCTAATGATGGGACGGCCTTTCATCATATCACTCTGTTCACCAACAATTTCAAAGAACTTGTACTCATCGGACATACTATGCGTGTTCGTGTCGATCTTGGAGCAGACACCAAGACCAAAGCGATCAGAAGTGCACTGTAGTACAGGTTTATCACTTTCCTCGCAGAAGACGTTAGAGGAGTTCAATGTTTTGCTGATTGCTGTGCACGTGCTTTGTATGAATTCACATCCTGATTGATTCCCCCAACTCATCGGTTCTGCCATACTGAAATTAACCTCGTAGAAAGGCATATCACCAAATGCTGCAAGTGTCAGGTTAGTGTAGAACATTCCAGTGGGTTCACCAGTGTACGGACTCATCAATTCATCCCGTGCGATGCGCCTCTCCCAATATCCGGAATAAGTATTGCCTTTATTATCCAAAATCATTCCCTTGATGTTTTGGCAGTTGTAGTGCTTCCCGGCCCTATCCTTCACAGTGTTACTCTGCACCATCATGAGCCACTTTGGTACGCCATTCATAAAGATAGATGCTGATGCTGTCGTGAGATATTTACTCATATATTCGGTGGTAAATCCAAGTCCAACCGCAATATCGTGTGCAGCCAAACGAATATAATGTCTCGTGGCGACGATCTCCTTCGGGACAAAACTGATGCGGGCAGATGTTGGTCGCTTATTCTCATCTATAGAGCAAACCGCCGAACTTTTACGCTCTGTCCCGAGATTCACGTAAAGCATAAAATCAGCATCGGGAATACCTTCAGTACTATGCTCACTGGGAATAATGAATCCCCAGCAATTGCTCGTAAACCAGCGAACCGACTCTTCCTGTATCTTTCAGATTGCTCTTCAGTGGTTTCACATTCAGGCGATCCCTGTGCAATTTAATCGCTTCAGGGAGGAGATCCTTAAAAAGAGTATTCATCTTCGCTGTTGTCATTTAATTGTCACCGCTACAGAATTCGACGGTAGTATTGGAATCACCCTCCGAACGCTGTTTTATGCATTCCTTCACAACATCCTCCACAGATTTTGTATACACAGCAATGCGAATGGGCTCCCATTCCTCAGTAGGAGCATCAGAGACGGTGTACGCCTGTAGAGCACTTTCTCCTTTCTGTGGTAACTGCTGCACAACAGCACCAAAACACCCGCAGGTACAGTACAACCAGAACAGTGCAGCTCATAGCAGGTGACGCATAGAGTGTTTCTCCATTTCTTAATGGTGTGAGTGCTTTTTTGTTTTTGTGTTGCTTTGCTAAGGTACACGCAGTAAAGAGAAAAAAGAGGAGGGAAAAGGGAGAGAATAAAAGGTAAGCACGAAAAGACATTATATTGGATCTAGCAGATAATTAAATACATCTCTACAAAGAAGGAAATGGTTTCAGATACACCACTACTATCACCAACAGCACAGAAACAATAGAATAATGGCAGAATCATATATACGTCGTCTATTCATCCCAAAAGGCACTCCTGCTCCTGTTAGTGGGTGACATTCCATGGAAAGCAGTAGAAATAGTTTGAAGTCGACCCACCACGTAGGCACGTTTTGATACCTACCTAAGTGGTGGCAGTAACAGAGCCCATGCACCTACTGTTAGCTATAAGCTCGTGATCTTTAAAAGAGAAAGTGACAGAAGAAAAACAAGAAGGCGGCCGGAATGAATAAGCGAATGAATAAAAAAAAAAAAGAACAACGTGACATCGGTGAGGGTGTGATGACAATATAGCAGTGAAAAGACAAAATTGACACAATCTACTTGGATCATTTGAAATATTTAGTTGGGTCCATTCTTTCATAACCTCGGTTTTCTTTTCTTTTTTGTTGTCGTTCACTTAATTTCTGTTCAGAGAGGTCATATGCATTTATGTTGGATGCCCCTCGGCGGCATTATTGTTGTCTTCCATTTACCATTCCTGCCGTTCCAACTAGGTCAAACTTGTCTCTTACACGAAGAGCAGTAGGAAAGGAGACGGAATACAGACTGGAATTCACCATTGTACTATATATATATACGTGCGTTTTCTTTCTATCTTTCTTTCTTTTTCTTGATGTTGACTGTTTGTTTGTTTTCATTTTCTTTCTTTGTTTTGTTTTGTGTTTCGCGTTTGTATTTGTGTTTGCCATCCTGCTTTTTCTTGCTTCCTTGCGTGTGGGGAGAAGCGTTTGATTACTACAGGGCAAGAATGTAGATGTATGCGTGCGTGCATGCGTATGTATGTATGTATGTGGGTGTGTGTGTGTGTCACTCTACTTTCTCCAAATCCAGCCGTTGATTCATTGTTGTGGGTGTAAGTGAGGCACACACATACTCACTGATTCACGGCGTTGGGAAGAGAAGGATGAAATAAAACAAAAAAAAAAAAAACACAAACAAGTGAGAGAATGGGAGAAAATACAAAAAACAAGGAAGATGGAAGAACCGGTGCAATACCTCTCCTTCACCCTCCCATTACCTCCCTGTGGTTCCCACATCCCACTTCCCCTTCGAAGACCCTTTACCTTCCCTACTTTTCCGTTATTGTCCATAGCTTGAGCGTATCGTCGAGGGATGAGGTGAGAAGTGTGTTGCCAAATACATCCATGTGGTACACAGTGTTATGGTGTCCGGGGATCGTCTCGACCAATTCCCCTGTAGTAGCGTTCCATACCATAACAGTCCAATCTCTGGCGCAGGAAAATATGTACTTATCATTCGTGGAGAATATGGCGTGGTGGATCGGTACCTGGTGACCCTTCCATGCAAGGATACAGCTGCTATTTCTCCAGTCCCACACTTTCAGTTCGTGATTCATAGATGCCGTGACGATACGGCTATCATCGTGCGAATACTTGCATGACCAGACGGTATCGGTGTGACCACTCAGGGAACGGAACTCCTCGTCCTTCGCCCAGTCCCACACTTTAATAAGGCGGTCGTCGCCACCGGAAACGATGTACTTACCTCCATCGGTGTTAGTGAAGCAGCAGGAAAAGACAGCAAGGGTGTGGCCCCGCAGTGTAACCATCTTGGATGCGGTATTGGCATCCCACACCCGCACCGTGTGGTCGCACGAGGCGGAAACAATGTAGTCACCAGTGGAGTTGTATTGCACGCAGTACACCTTGTCGTCATGCCCCTTCAGTGTGTACACCTTGGAGCAGGTTGTGGTGTTCCATACCTTTATCGTGCGGTCGTCGGACGAGGAGACGATGCGGTTCCCACGCGGTGAGAAGTCGCATGAGAGCACAAAGCCATTATGTCCACCCTTCATCACGCTGCAGCCACCCGTAACGGTGTTCCACAATCGCACAGAGCGGTCGCGACTCGCAGTGCAGAAACGGTCACCCTTCGACGAAAAAGAGCAGCAGTACACAGCGGAGGTGTGCGCCGTAAACGTCTTCTCTTCACGTACCTGTAGTACGCCGGTTGAAAACGCCTTCGTCTTGAACTCACCTCCCGCCTTCATATCTGTCAGTTTGTCATCTGATACCTTCTTGCGGGATTCTGGCGGGGCGCAGATGAGTTTCATACGCTTCCCTTCCTGTGCTTGTCCCTGGCTCATCTCAAGGAACATGCAAAACACGTCATCATCGTCCATGTCGATCACATCTTCGCCTTCGTAGAATGACATGGCCATCTTTCGACCAAATTTCTTCTCTACCATTGCACTGAATTCCTCAAATGTTGTGCTGGGTGAAATATACAGAACTTTATTTGCACTGTTGTTCTCTTCTTGACAGTATATGGGGATTTTTCCCCTTGTTGTTCGGGCCGTCATGACAAGCATTTCATCCTCCCCACCGCCAACACTCTGTCGCATTGTTGAACTCATTGAAGGAAATGCGTTTGGGTCGTCGCGCAGTCGCGCCGTCAGATCCATCTCCGGTTGTTCAAGTACTTGTTTGATAAAGTTGCTGATGGTATCACGCTCTTCGACGGACATACCTGTTAACTCGTCAATTGCCTCAACACCACCAGCCGCATTTACTACTTGTTGTTGTTGTTGTACAGGTAGTACTGGTGGCACTTGACGATGCTCATTTGCTTGAGACACCACTGTTGTAGAATTTGTCGCTAACTGAGAGTTCGGGTCTACTTCACCAGCGGTTTCCTTCTTTTTTGCTGCTTTGCGTGCCGCCTTCGCCTCCTTCGCTGCGATAATCATTGCCCATATTTCATTTTCTGTGGCAGTGGAGTCCGGAAGGTTCTTTCGAAAGGTCTCCACCGCCACGTCCTGTGCAGCGTCTTGTTTGACAAGAAGCTCAATTACAGCATGCTGTTTTTCACTCGGAATACCCTCGTACGAGAACTGTTTCCCATTGAAACTCAGCGTTATTTTCTGGGGTTTTTCCTTTACATTTTGCTTCTGCTGCTGGTCACCCGTAGCGTCAGACATCTTGTTTTTCTTTTTTTCCGCGTAGGCACGCTGAGCATCAGCAAACTGTTGCCGGATGTTTTCATCGGTGAAAACCTCGGCGTTGTCAATGTTGTCACGGAATGCTTGCACTGCAACAGATTCGTCAACTTTCATCTTGACGAGAATATCGAGCAGATCCTTCGTACGGTTCTCGGGTCGTCCTTCGTATACGACGGCCTTTCCTGCTATACTGAACTTTAGCTTCTCCTTGGACATGGTGCAATAGATGGGTACAGTACTTGGTGGTGTTTCCCGTTATGGGTGCAATATATATATATATATATATATATATATATGCCTGCTATTTCTTTTTGTTGTTTTCTTTCTTTCCTTCTTTATTCTGGTTGTTGTCTGCTTGCGTACCTTACGCAGAGTTTGACACCGTGAAAAAAGAACTTTTTTTCTCTATCTTTCTCCCTCTCCATTATTACAGGAAGATCGAAAGAAGCGAAAGAGAAAAAAAGGTAACAAGAAAAAAAAAAAGAAGAGACATAAGAAACAAAATAAAGAAAAAAAAGGACCGTTCCATTAACCCCTATCCCCCACCATACCAAAGAAAAATATCTAAAAACAGAATATATATATATATATATATATATATATATAATATTTAAAACACTGACATAACGTAACGATAAATTTGGACTAACGATATTAATTACTACGCCATATACTATTATTCTCTGGATATTCCCGCCCCTCGCAGCGTCGCCACTTACTGTAAGCCTGTCGCACTCGTGCCTCACGTGTTTCACATTCGCTCTCCAGCTCCAATATCTCCTTCTGCATATTAATGACTGTCTGTGTGATACCGTCGATACTGCGCCGCGTCTCCTCAAGCTCGTTTCCCATCTCCAAACGCTGTTGTTTGACACTCGCCGCGCTTTCCGCCAGCTCCAGGCACTTTACGTCGACATCTTCCTCCACCGCATGTGCCCGCGCCTTCGCCTCCATTACACATTGCGCAAGGTGAGCTTGTTGCTCCTGCATCTCCGATAACTGTGTTTCCATCAGCTTACGATGTGCCCGCTCCGCATTAATGCGCTCCTTCAGCTCATCATGCTGCTTCCGCAGCTTCTGCATTACCACAGAGGAGGCGTGCACGAGATCAATAAGGCCAATCTCAGCCTCTTTCAGTCCTTCCATCCGCCCCCGCCACCGACTTGGGTTCTGATCACAGCCAATTGTGGTAAGTCGCACACGTGCGAAAGCGAGCTGCATAAAGGAAACCCACAGACGTTTCTCATCCTCACTCGGGGTGCGCAGGTAGAACATGTCATTAGAGTTATTTACAGTAATTCCAAAGTAGTGGTAACGGCTGTCTGTACACTTGGGATGAACTGTGGCATCAATGTGTTCAATCACAATGCTGTCTTTCGTGAACACCTTATACCCCTTTGGTTTCTCGCCTGGGGCATTTGTTTCATAGTAATGCATTCCCTTGTCGTCCACGCGGAAGTATCGCTTCTGCCACTTCACACCCATCCGGCGACCGTCCGATGAAAGTTTCTCCAAGTAACCATCCTTCACAACTGTCTCAGAAAGAAGCTGCTGATATTGAGGACCTACTGGTTGCCAGAGTGCTTCAAAAGAGCGCGCAACCTTCACGCTGCACGGTGCACACAACGCGCCAATGGCCTGCCCAAATTTGTTTCCAAGTGTTACTTGCAGACCTCTTACGCGGCGGTGTCGTAACGCGCACGACGGTGGTGGTGAAGGCGAAGGAGAGTCTACAGTGGGTGATATTTGAAGCACTGCCCCATCCGCATGCTGCGTGCCGAACGAGCCAGCATCACCAGCAGCAGTATCATCTCCAACGGCGTCGCCATCGTCAACGGGTCCGCCGCCGAAAAACAATCGGTACCAATGCTCCTCATCGTGCGGGTATGCCGCAGATTCGTCCCCACTGAACTCACCGGGATCATTCGCCTGGTACGACTCAATTAGAGAACGCCCATCCGTCAGGCCTTTCGGCGGTCGAAGGAGAAGCACTTCGTCATTATTGCTCTCTTCGTCGTCCGTCCAGGTATCCTCGTCAATGCGCCTCCAGTCAGCGCGACGCCGCATAAGTCGCAGAAGCGACGTCGGTGCCGTCTTCTCTGGCTCTGGCCCCAACTCAGACGTGAGCTGCGCAATCAACTCATCCTCGCGACCACAATGCGCACGCAAAAGCTCAGGCACTGCCTCCAGTCGTGCAGGGTCGTAGCGAACAAGAAGACGACGAATTCGACCCTCGTAGTCACCAAAATTCGTCCTTACGAAACTAAGTAACTCCATTTCCGTCAGTAAACTGTAACAGACCATCTTTGCATCCTTTCCAGAAGCTTCCAGGGAAGCCAAGAGTTTCTGTCGTTCGTCATCATCAATTCTACCTCTGGTTTCCTCTTCTCTCTGCAGGACTTCTTTCTTCTGTTCTTTTTTATCGTCCTTGACACCCGTACTTTCTTCTACCGGCTCTGGACCGTACGTTGAGACAAGGCTATTCATGAGCTCGTTTACAGAGTGTCTTTCACAGGACTCAATTAGCACATCCACACCGGCTAATTTCTCTGGCGCGTATTTAGCGAAAAATCGCATTAGTCGAGTCCTAAGTACTTCAGCGTCAACGGTCACAGAAACAGTTTCATCTTTCCTGGTGGTAAGCGGAAGGTTATCCCGTAAGGGCTCCGGTCCGTACTTCTTGACCAGTGCCGCAAACATTTCCTCTTCTCTCCCGTTGTACGCTTTTAGAATGGCATCAATGGTGGAAATCTTCCCTGGATTGTATTTGCGCATGAAACGCTCAAGGCGGGAGCGGACGTCTTCGGGTTCGTGCGCACCCACAGGTGTAACAGCAGTAGGAGCAGGAGTATCAGCAGGTGGGCAGTCGTCCCGTGGGGGCTCCGGTCCGTACTTCTTGACCAGTGCCGCAAACATTTCCTCTTCTCTCCCGTTGTACGCTTTTAGAATGGCATCAATGGTGGAAATCTTCTCTGGATTGTACTTGCGCATGAAACGCTCAAGACGGGAGCGGACGTCTTCGGGTTCGTTGGAAGTTGAACGCAGATCGGACATGTTCTTTCTGGAGTTATCTACGTGCAAAGTAGATTCTTTACTAGAAAACAACGCGCGTCTACTCTCCTTTGGCAAGGCCAACAATACATCCGTGTAGGAAGCACCAGCAACACTAAGAATAGTTTGGATAACCTCTCTGACTGAAATCCTTTCACTATCCTTGACAACTCGGTCTCTCACATTCCCACTCTGCGTCTCTCTATTTAAAATAGCAGGTGGGCAGTCATCACGTGGGGGCTCCGGTCCGTACTTCTTGACCAGTGCCGCAAACATTTCCTCTTCTCTCCCGTTGTACGCTTTTAGAATGGCATCAATGGTGGAAAT
>NW_021639882.1:13782-35719 GCF_002087225.1 Trypanosoma theileri
GCATCAATGGTGGAAATCTTCCCTGGATTGTACTTGCGCATGAAACGCTCAAGACGGGAGCGGACGTCCTCAGGCATTCTGAAATATATCTTTCGTTAAGACCGATGACAGGGAAAACAGAAATATTCTTCTAAAAAGAGAAAGGCGAGAAAGAGAGAATGGAAAAGAAACAGAGTGAAAGATGTGGGATTATGAAAAGGAAAATCTGTTCTCAGGGGTCATACACACTCTGGAGGGAGGGAAAGAGAAAGGGAAAGAGAGAGAGTGAGGTCAACGCGTGCAACTACGCTATTATGTGCCATACAGCCTCATGTTTCAAACGCACTGTCAGCAGAGATGTCTAACATGGCCTCGAGGAGGTCATTGCTTTCAAAATGATCCCGGTAATGGGCCATCTCATGTCGTGAGACCCAGGCGTGGTCCTTCAGTTTCGGCTCAAAGTCGGTGAACTTTGGGCGTCCCATTAAATATGTCGCTGCGTAGATGAAGAGTCGAGTGTTTTCGGCTGTGTTCAGTACGGTTGCTTGTGGTGCGTTGGACCAGATATAGCAATCTAGCGCGTCGTTGTTGTGCTTGGAAATTGCCCTATCCACTGCCATACGCAGCGTCTCCCGTGACCCCACTGTGGATTTTGGCAGCGTCCATTTACCACTTACCGCATCCTGCACAATAAGGTACAAATAGTCATCCAACTTACGATGAATCGAGTGGCGTGTAGGCGGACCTGCGGCATCAATCTGCTTGGGATCCCATAGGTCTTGTCCCGTCACACGTTTCTCAGGTTTGTAGCGCTGCAGCACCACGCGCATGGCATCCTGGTAGAGCTCGAGACCAAAGAAGTTACTTTGGATCTGGCGCGGATCGGTTCGGTTCATCACGTCAATGGAGAGTCCACGTTGGGCCATGAAATGAGTCGCGGACTCTGAAGATTCGTGTCGAGAGTACCGCTGGTGCTCACGCTCGAGAAGATATCCCATTTCCATCTCGAGTGGGTGCGGTGTGTGTTTCACCACCGGTTGGCGGTGCAGGAGATAAGCGACGAGCACGCGGGTAGTGGTTGTCGCTGCCACATCCTCCCGCAACGGCAGTTGCGGTATGATGGGCGTCCGGTGTTGCGAGTGGAACGAGCGGCCCGCCACAACCGGTGGCAACCTCGCCCGCCGCATCGCTTTGCTAATTGGGATTTATCTAGTAAACAAGGAGGACGGAGTGGATAAAATCCTCATTACACCAGAAGGTGGGAAGAATACACATATACAGAAGAAATCATTTAAATTAGGAAAATAAAAGGAGAAAAAGAAAGAGAGATATACCCAACCAAACACAGAGACACATATGACCCTGTCACCCGGGAGATGGTGCACTTCCACGCCCCTCCAAAGCAGCTAGGCGATCCTCTACATTGCTCAGTCGACGCATAATCGCATTCATTGACACATGTATTTGTGCTTCTAATTGTCCCAACCGGCTTTCCAGTGCTTGGGGGGCATCATTGCTGTGGTTGTTTTCGCTGGAGGGGGTGCGCTCTACTACATCCCTCACAAGGCAGACAACAGCCACATCAATAGTAGACCTCTCCTTCCGGGCGAAAAACTTGAACTTCAGCGTCTGCCCAGCAGATGCGTTGCACTTTGCGTCGTGGAGAAACCAGCCCCCTGTAGAAACGATACCCTCATATGTGCAAATAACGGCATCACCGACGTGTACCTCCACTGTCCGCGCGTTAGACAGAAGAACAAAATGATGTATATGTTGCTGCGGTTGAACCTTTACAGCCACCCATGGTGCGGTCACTGTCGTCAACTGGTTGAGTAATACTGCTGCCGTACTCCCCGACCTGCTCCTTGACGCAGCAACGGTCTCCGCATGGGTGCGCGCGGTGTCTACATCCTTGTGGAATGACACAGACGGAAGCGGCTCACTCCAGCTGCAAGAGACGCTCTCGTCCATTTTTCCTCCCATACTATCCCCGTAGATCAAGAGTTTGAGAACAAAAGATATGAAAGAACAAACAACAGAAGAAAAAAAAAAAAAATAAATAAAAAATAAGAACTAGATAATGAATGTGAAAACTTGTTTGTGCTCCATACCACTATATGTATATATATATTCGTGTTTTAGAGAAAGAAAAAAGAAAAAGAAAAAAAAAGGGTAGATAAGTATCAGAAGTGGAAGGCGTTATCTTGACTGGTCTTTGTGTTCACACCCAGCCCACAGCCACAACCGCAGGGACAGGGACAGTAAAGTCAAAATGGTGCCCTTCTTTTTCTAATGATTTGCACCAAAACGAAAAATAAACAATAAAAAAAGATTGTTTTATGTAGGGAAGAAGAGGGGGGGGGGAGTTGAATTCATCTATTCCCGTTTCTAAATACTTGGTACAGGGGTACTGCACAGACATACACACGCATCATATATAACTCTAATGATCTACCGCCAGGAAAACAAACACAAAGGGTGGGGATTTCTTAATAATAATAATAATAATAATAATAATAATAAATGGGAAACGGGATAAAATGGGTAAGGCAGTGAACCCGTATAGACTCTTTTTTTTTCTTTTTCGTTTTCCTCAGGATCGTATTCATTTGTTTTTTTTTTTTTCTATTCTTCTATTCTTTGCTGGTACGTTTCTCTGCTCTCATCATTCATTCGTCATTGGAGTGGACAGCGTAGTTGTCCTGAGGGCACGGCGCCATCCGGAGTGCGCGCACAAGTCCCCCCTGTAATCTATTCTCAATTTTGTGCCCATACGGGCTTGTATGCAGGAGTGGCCGGACACGGCTTGATATCTCGCGGAACTCCTCCGCGTCATTGGAGGAGTCAATGATTGCCTGTAGCACAAAGTTCCCAAAAGAATCCTGCATAAGACACTTGAGGTTGGCAGAATCTATGACAAGCTCTTCCACCAGGCATCGCCGCGCAGGACCGTAGAGCTGCCACACCACCTTCTCAATAACATTGGAAGCGAACTTATTTCGAGAGAGTGCCACCCAATGCCCGGCAAAGGCGTGGCAAACGACTGAAATAACGGAATCATGATCCATGTGTTGCAAAAGACACTGAACAACATAGTTACCGTAGCAGTTCATCGTGAGGGTTGGCAACACAGGCAGCAGCATCGATATCAATGAATGTTGTTGATGCGGCAGGGTATTCTCAATGGTACGTATGACAGCAATGCACCCCTGTTGAGAGACAGCCAGTCGACGACTGTTTTGGGCGATTATCGCCACAATGGGAGTCAGAGCGTCACTCTTGTGACGCTCAAAAATACTCTGCAAAACTCGTCGAGTGTGCTGCGAGCTGACAGCCAGTTCAAGAACGATCTCAGGTACAAAGTGTGGCACCAGTGCCTCCATCAGCTCTGTTGAGATAGCCTCAACAAGGGCACGCACCACATGACAACCCTGAGGGTCCAGCACCACCCTACCGAACTGAGGAAGAAGCTCATCAAGAATAATCTGTGTCTTGTCCATGTGCTGCAGACGAAGCACTGAGACAAGGAGGTGACGGCCGGGTAAAGTACACGCCGTCGCCGGGATATTTCCCACCACAGCAAGGAGTTGCTCCAAGAGGTTGTTGGCCATCACAAATGCCTCCGTGCTGCTGGCCTCACGCACACAACCATTGCTATAGTTTTGCAGCGAGCCTTCATAACTAGTATCATGGGAGGAGTTTATCAGTCCAGAAGTATTGGTTGAGCTGCAAGACGGAGTCACTGAGCGCGATGCATAGGGGTTATGCGTGTAACGACGGCTGTTGCTCCTGGTCCCTGCCCCGCCACTCTGCTTGTTATGGCTTTCATTGCTGTTTGCATCTGTCACGGTCTGCCACGGACCTGTCAGTGTTGCAGCAGGTGTCTGCTGTATGCCGTACGAACCACCGGAGGTCACGCGGTTGTTTGGATCATTTGACGAAGACATGACCATCATTGTGTAGTAATCGGACCCGCGAGACATGGACTGGACTGCAATGAGAAAGTGAAAAAGCAAAAAAAAAAAAAAACAGAGAACAGAAGAAAGTTGAGTACAAGAACAACAACAACAACATTTTTAAAAAGCGAGCAGGAGTAAATAGAAAAGGAAAGGTGGGCGTTGGGTGAGAAAATACAAAAAAGGAATCAAACAACAAAAAAAAAAAAAGAAAAAAAGAAAAAAAGTAAAATAAAAAAACAACAGACACACATATGAAGCAACCTGGAAACACTGCGCCACAGAGGAAGATGAACGGCATATGTGGTTGCGTGTCTGTGAGAAGGACCAGTGACTTGTGTACATTTCTTCTCAACATTGTGGTGACATACACCACTTTCTCTTTCCCTCTTTCTTTCTTTCTTCTTTTTAGCGTCTTACTAAAGTGGCACCAAAAAGCGCCCGTGGCCCTTGCGCCCCCCACCCCCTCGACGCATCTCCTGACCCCGCATACTGGTGCCGTCGTAGGTGTTGTAAGTCTTGTAAGTACTGGTGTCACCGCGCCTTGGGAGATGCGGTGGTGGTCCGTGCAGAACGCTCACGGCGCTAAGAAGGTCGAGCGGGTCTGATGGTACAGCGATCTCTCCGCGTGTGCGACCGTTACGGTCAAGTGCCTCGATGTGCAAGAGAGCGCGTGTGCGTGTGTCATCATCTAAACGGGCGGCAATGGCGGTGGCAAGTGCCTTCCAGCGGGCCCGCTCTACGCCAATGTTCTCGTGGAACTCCCGCAAACGACGGCACTCGTCCTCTGCTACACGGGCCCGCGCTGCGGCGGCGTGTAGAAGCGATCGGGTTGATGTTGCTGCTGCGTCGAGCCGCCGGCACTCCGCACGTGTCTCCGCAAGACCCGCCGCTGCCGCGTCACGCTCCCGAGTCAGCCTCGCCACCTCTGCAGCAGCTGCTGCAGCCGCAGCAGTAGCAGCACTAGTAGTATCGTTGTTATTATTAGTAGTAATAGTAGTAGAAGTGGTAGTACTAGCAGTACTAGCAGTAGTAGTAGAGGTGGCAGTGGGATTAGTAGTGGGAGATTTTGTAGCAGTGGGCGGTGAACGGGCGGCCGCCTCGAGTGTTGCCACTCGAGCTTTCAACTCCGCTATAATCTGACGCATTGCCTCAATGATACGCTGTTGCTCAGCTATTGTCCGCAGGGAAAGCTCAGTGTCTGCAGCAGGTGATGGCCCCGCATGGCTCATTGCCTTCTAATGGTATTCCTTACACAAATCTTCTAGTGAAAAAAGGAGAAGGCGAGGACAGAAAGAAAGAATGAATGAAACGATGCTCCACAGAAAAACATAAGCAGGGAATATGTATATAGACCTACATGCAGAAGGAAGGAAAATGAAGAAAGAAAGAAAAAAAAAAAAAAGAAGAGGGGAGAGGAATGTAGTCCGGACGCAGCAACACTCTCACTGACACGTGGAAATTAGAAATGACATGGTCTCGAAGGAGACCCGCCTAACGGCATCGCAGAAAGCCGCAATATCTACGAGTGTGTCGACTCCACGCTTCTTCTCGAGTCGACGCATTTCCTCTGGGTACTGCAACTTTGTCCTCAACGTCGACTCCTGTGAAGTGCTCCCAGAGTATTGGTTTGCGATGATCTCGATAGACGGCAGTGTCCAGCCGTCGCGATAACGCATTACAATAGAAAAACCAAACTGTGTCACATCGTCCACGACGCAAAAAACAGCCAAACGTACCAACGAGGGGTCACTCTCGAGAACCACACTACTGTTGCCACTATTCCTCCTCTTACTCTCGTTAATATCGCCAGTGCTTTCACCATCCCTCAAGGAGACACTGACACTGACGGGACTACCAAAGAATGAGGACATCTTGCTCACCATATCTAGAAAGTGTTTCAGTTCATTAATTGAATGTTTCAGTACCGTCTCGAACTGTTGAATGTAGTCCATAAAGGTACCTCTTTGTTGCAGCGTAGCTGAATACTGCGGTAGTCCCCCAAAGTTTATGCAGCTGCGTATAAAGGGCGTGAAATCCGCCTTGTGCAGGGATTCGATATCCTCTACGTGCATAACAATGTGCTCTGACAGGACCTCAAAGGCCGCATCTCCTCCAGTGGTCTCGCAGGCGATAATAAGCGACAACTCCAGACTTGAAAAGTGTGGAACGGCATCGAGACGTTGATTTAAAATCTTGGCGTAACACTCGATGATGTTTGACAACGTCTGGCGAGTGGACACCTCGTCCTTCAACTGCAGCGGGATGTTCAGTGTTATGTGAGCACCGGATCCCGTCGGCTGTACGAAACCCTCCACGCGGCGTCCACCGTCGGCACCAATGTTACTTAGGAATGCCTCATACTCAAAGGCCAGCAAGTTATTATACACACGCAGCACATTTGACAGCTCGCTCGTACACTTCTTGGTGTAGCAACGCTCGATCCAGTGAACAAGAGCACCCACACGGCTGGAAACATCATCATTTCGGCGAAACTGTGGCCGTGTAGAGTCGTCTAGCCAAGTGTAATCGCCAAGACGATCCCGCTCACTGGCAGCAACGTCACACAGCACAAAATCCAGATCAGCGGTCCCGTTTACTTCAAAAACCCACAGATCAAGAACGTGGCGGCCAAGCACCCTTACAGGAATAGCACTGCCAGACATCGTATATATATATATATATATATGCCGTTAGATATATTTTGCTCTATTCTGCAATTGCGTACAGTAAAGTTCTTCAAGAAAAAAGAAAAGAAAAGACGAATAAAAGAAGAGATATATCCCTATGTTAATTGCATTTTTTTTTTTTTAATCCCATTATTGCAGCTCCTCACACCCAACTCACCGGGCACCAACACCTCTCTCTCTCTCTCTCTCTCTTTGTTTCCTCTTTATCTCCCTCTCTCTATTTCTCCTTACTTGTCACTCCTTCACTCCATTTCCTGCACAAGTTCTCTGCTTTCTTATATCAAGAGACGCACACACACTGCGTATCTGTACTCTCTCTCTCTCTCGTTCTACAGCACGCCGAGCAAACCCGTCCGCGATAAGTCCATAACGCCCCATATACCTCCGTATGATGCGTTGTGGTAAGTGCGCACAATGGCTGCAAATATCAGCAGTGCTTCAAATAGAGAAACGATACCCTTGTGTGTTGCATACGTCTTATCAACAGGTCCGCTACGGTAACGCACATAGAAGTAAGGTTCACCTGTGTCCCCGACAAAAAGTGCCAGGTCCTGCTGCTGGTTCATCGGCTGGTGTGGAAATTTCACATAGTTGGCAAACCCATCAACACAAACGCGTACAATGTGAATCAGTAGATGTGCATCAGTTGGGAATTCGTCACGCCAGGTATCCACATCACCACGGCTGTGTTTGTATGATGTCAACGTCTTTTGTGACGCAAAAGTGCGAATTCGTTTAATGATGTACTGTCGTCGTGCCTGCAACTCCGCTACGGAGAGTGATGACGTGAGCGGGAATGTGCTGCCGAGGTCCAGTTTCGCCTCGAGTGCCAATCGCTGGTTGAGATGGGAGATGGTGTCGAAGTTCTGCACATTCTGTGCCTGTCCAGTAAGTTTTTTTCTTTCATTTACAAGGGCATCCAACTTGCGCAGTGTCGTTGTTGCCGCCGTCAGGTTAGGGTTCGTGGCGGGTAGAGCAAAACTCACGCCAGGAGCAGGTGGCGTCTGCGGCACAGGTATTGTCTCCTGCAGACTGTGCCTGCTGTCAAAGGAGCTGATGCGATGTTCCGCAAACCAGCGATCGCATGCAGCAATTTCATCCGCAAGGTCTTGACAGACATCGGAGAGCCACTTGCGTACTTTAAGCAGTGAGCGCTCAGCGTTGAGAATCCCAAGACCAGCCCACTCTGTGTCAACGGGTTGGGAAGCGGGTCGCTGATCTACACCACTACTATACTGCACGCGAATCCCATCCGATGGGCCCGTCGGAATCCCACCGCCAACCAACGGAGCACTGAATCCAGCAGCAGTAAATGCACTTCCCGTAGGTGCTGAAGCTGTCACAGTTAACTCGGCCTCTTTATCACCCTCTAACTTTTTAGACATGAGGAATTCATCCAGTTCCGCTTCTGAACGGATGGGATGTTGTTGTCGCTGCTCCTGCCGCTGTTCTTGTGCCTCGACGACGGCAGAAGTGATTGGTGCCGGTATTCTTGGAAGACCCCCTAACACTGTCGCTGCGGGAACAGCAATAGAAGAAAACGGTGCCGACCACCCCTTCGTTCGCGGCAAGCCATTCACACCCACATGGGCATCACGCCGAGGTTGCAGCGTCTGACGCTTACCTTTCTTGAATGTCAAGAGCACTAGAAGAAACATCGAACCCAGAAATATCCAACGGAGGATGACACAGAGACTCTCCATAGCATCATCCTCGACGACTTCGACAAGCACATCGTCAACCCACGCGTGGGTGACTGATTTGGGGTACATCGACGCTGCAATACGAGTTACAACATACATCACCGCACTGGTTGCGGCAAGAACCTTGAGGTGGAAGCGCTTCGCGCCCCTACCATATACCTTCGCGCGTCGCTGTCGATCGAGTTCGATCAGCTGATCGCCATACGAGAGGCGCATCTATCTACAGACGTATTCTTTCTACTATCAAAGCTAATGCATTCACAGAGAAGAACATAGAAAAGATAAAAACCCAAGATAAGAAAGCGGTTGTGTACAAGGAAAAAAAAAGGGGAGAGTGGAAATAAAGACAACTTCTTGTTGAACCAATAGATGCAAAATCAATAGGGTTTGTGAAACAATATCGATTATAAGTTTGTACTATCCCATTTTCCTATCCCCACGCATACATCTCACTCTCCTCACTCCCTCACACGCACACGCACAGATCTATACATCTATTTATGCGAAAAAAAAGAGAGAAAGAGAGAAACATGCACCACTTGCTGGCCACCCTATAGCACCCCGCATTCAGCAATCTTTATTATCTTACTTGGTTTATCGTTGCGACCCGTCCTTGTGTTCTCCACCTTCTTCACTACATCCATGCCTTCCACCACCTTTCCAAAGACGACGTGACGACCGTCAAGCCACGGTGTAGGTGCAGTCGTGATGAAGAACTGAGAGCCATTGGTGTTGGGCCCGGCGTTCGCCATTGAGAGGGCGCCGACGAAGTGCTTGATATTAAAGTTCTCATCCTCAAAGCGTGCACCGTAGATGGACCTTCCACCCGTTCCATCAAAGTTCGTGAAATCACCACCTTGGATCATGAAGTTCCGGATCACGCGGTGGAAGATGGATCCCTTGTAACCAAACCCGTTTTCGCCACTCGCCAGTTGCTTGAAGTTCTGCACCGTTTTGGGCACGTCGTTTCCAAAGAGCCCAATCACAATGCGACCGAGTGGTTCGTCGCCAATGGTGATATCGAAGTATACCTTGTCCGTCACCACCGGCTCCGCCGCCTGCACAGCTCCTGTTTGAACGAGCCCCAAGGCCAACAGAAGCAGTGTCAAGAAAAATAAATCCCGCATTAAAAAAAGAAACAGAAGTAAAGCTATCTTAGTTTTTCTGCAATAAAACAAAGAAGAAATATAATTCATTACCGTTCAACGGCGTTGTCGCTCACAATTCATGTAGAAAAGCAAATAAAAATAAAAAATCAAAGGTGGCTTCACCGCCTTTTTCCGAATGAACAACAACAACAACAAAAAAAAAAAAACAGCCCCCACACATGCAGGGAAAAAAATGGACAAAATACCATCTGGAATGTACATAGGTGTATGAGTTATGGAAAAACAGCACAGAGAAATGGAGAAAGACAAGAAGAAGAACGAGAAGAACGCAAAAGAATTAAAAAAAACAATACTCCATTACAAATGATCATTTTTTCCGCGACTTGGTGGTCTCACGCTGTAAACGTTCCCGCACCGCCATCAGAATAATGCCGAGAATATTCTTGCCCGTCCCGTCCCCTCGATCCCCCCAGAAGTCATCTGTCGCCGTATGATCGACAATAAGTCTGTCACCAGTTTCTAATAGCAGATTTCGTGCGGCATCATTCTGCTTGAATTTCATGTAGTTTCCAAGAAGCATGACATCTACTTTTACTCTGTTCCAATCTTCACGCTGAAAGGCATTCTTCTCAGCCTCTCTCACAAGGCGATCCAGTTCCCACACTGATGTCGCTGACTGGATAGCCGGCGCGAGAGGGGAGTCAGAGAAACGTTCGCTGAGAAAGTAATGATGCAGCGACGGGTACTGCTTGTGTCTCACAACTATTGGATGCGGCGATAGCGGACTGAAAACCCCATAAGGGACCTCGTGTACATCATGGAACCGCACGACACCCTTGTTCATTGTTTGTCTCTCCCCTTTCCCTTACGTCGTGTCCCTTCTTTACTTTGTCACTTACTCACACGCACAGAGTTTTGTTCTCGCAGAAACACAGACAGAAAAAAAAAAAGAGTGAGAGAGAGAGATACTCTTCGCCTCTTCTTATTCTCTTCGTACTAATCTTGCGCTCACAACTGCACTCGACTTTAGTATGCAGACATGAACACCGAAAGAAACAAAAATGGAGGTTTTTTTTTTTTCCAATAATAAAAAAAAAGCAAAAAGAAAAAAGAAAAGAAAGGCAAGAGAAATTCTTTAAAAGGAAGATGCTGAAAAGCGTATCGGCATTAACATAAGAGTTCAAAGAAAAAAGCAGACACCCCAGAGGTATCACCAGAGCGATGGGAAGATACCTTTTTCGTACATTTCACATCGCAGAAAAAATTCTCCCTTGACTACTGTTCTTGTTCTTTTCCTTTGTTTGATTCCCCTAAAACATGCTTTGCGCTTCTCATTCGTTCACTCACTCGTTCATCCATTCATTCATTCATCTGTTCACCTACGCATACTCTCAGTCCTTGCGAAGCTCAAATAATTCAGTCCTCACTCCCTCCGACGTGATGATATAAAAACGCACAGCGTCCCCGGTGAAGATATCCCGTTCTGCCGCACCTGTGAAGGCGTTTTTAAGCATCTCGAGTACTTCCGTCAAGCTTAGGTCCGCTGGGGCCTGTTGCACCATATGTTGCCGTGTAAGCAGACAGTCCATAAGCGGCTCCACAAAGCTGCTGGCAGAACCACAAGTGCCATAGCGAAAAGGTTCCGTGGAGCCGACGGGATCATAGCTGTAGCAGACGCCTTCACCCTTCTCATTGAGGCCGACGATCATGTTGAACGTATAATATGGGAAAAAACGACGCTGGTACAACATTGTAGAAGTAAGCTTCGCAATAGCCTTTATGGATGGGACCTTTCCACCATTGTTGTACTGATACCACTGGATCCGATACTTTAGCATCTGCTGCAGTTGAAGTCGGTCTGCCTGCATGCCCGTTGATGCAAGAAAAACACGATCAGTCAGTTGAAAGAGTTTTGAGGGGTCATTCCGGGTGTGGATGCAAAAATCACCATTCAGCCTTGTGTCACCCCCAAGAATAACATAATTGCTTCCGGCAATGGCTGCAATTGTCCCGCCATTGTCGGCGTACGGGGACCATTGGTGTTCCTTTGCCCCCTGTCGAGGAAGCGTCAATACGGAGCTTGCCAATTTCTTGGGGTAGTAGTGCCCGTACTCCGCGTGGTCCTCAATCATTTGCAATGTGTTTTTTTTTTTTTTTTGCTTTTTGTTTTTTGCTTGGGAGGCTTGTATCTACCTGCTTCTGAAGAGTAATAGAAAAAAACAGACAATGTGTAAGAGAAAAAGAGAAAAAAAGAAAGTGTGTCTGTGTGTCAGCAAAAAGAGAGTTGTAACGAAATACATACCCATATGAAATAAAGGTCTTCAGTCTTTAACCGTATTTTTTTTTTTTATGTACCCATGTCAGATGAAGAACAAAACAAGAACAACAAAAAGGTATCATACACGACCGCCACTATTAAACCTCTCCTGCATTTCGTACTCCTTGATCGCTACGCGCTGTCGGTAGTGCTCCCTCGCAGCTTCACACGCAGGACACGTGTCACCGCGCGCGAAGATGCGTTGCATTTGTTGGTATCCCTCAAATAGCAACAAACCAGCAAAGGTGGAAGCTGTCATAAACCACATACTGTAGTTTTGCGATCCTTCACTAAATCCAAAGTCACGTGTATTGAAGATTTCCCAGGGTCTCTCGCGTGGACGACGTGCCTTTGGGAGACGCATCATTAACAACCTCGTCGTCCGCATTACTTTCGTCTAACGAAAAAATACACGACTCGTTATGACACACAAATATTCACTCACACAGACCCACACCTTTAGAATAGAGATGGACAAGAAAAAGAAGAGAAGGGCAAAAACGATGAGAAAAGCAAAGGCAAAAAAAAAAAAGAAACTCTAGTTGGTGTGGCAAATTATTTTTCATTAAAAAAAAAAAATACAAAACAAGAAAAAAGGACCCCAAGAAACAATGCGCCGCATCAACGTTGGTGGGAAGTCAAGCTTCGTTGTAGAACGGTAACGAGTGCATAAAGAAAGTCCTCTGCATATCGTTTGCCGCTAATCGTTCGCATGCTGCACGAACGGCTCCACCTGTGTCCCGTCGTTCAAATACCATTAGTGTGCATTCTTCGTAGGCAAAAGGGGTGAAGAGTGGGCTGTAGCCCATTTCCTCTGAAATTCTCGAGGGAGGCTGCGAGGGTCTCTTGGGATTGAAAAACAGAACACTGCGCAGTGGGTCGTTGCGCCCCTTTCCTTGGTTAATCACCACAAGATCTACAATGAAGTCTGCCGTGGTGACAGGCTGGGAGGGGCTTGCGCATGCTACAATATTATCAGAGAGACTTGCCAGCCACTCTGGTGGAAGTGTCACGTCGGGACGCAGAGTTCGCGAGAAGGCAAGGCGGTAAATGTCACGTGCGCGTAGACGGGCAATGAGGTCCCGCGCCGGCCGCAGTTTCTCCTCCGCACTGCTCTCAATCGCTTCTAACACCCAGTCACCAAGCTTCAGCATTAACTCATCATTGGCGGCACACTCGGGGAGTGTATGGCCGCCCACCTTGAAGTATGGCACGGCCATGTGAAAAACGTCCCCAATCATGTGTCCAATCGCTTTTACAACATGATGTTGGTAGACATTCTTATGTAATTTTGCGCGAAGCGTGAAGAGTTCACGCAGGGAATGTGCAAGCTTCTCCTCAAAGGAAAGTTGCCATTGACCACCGTCACAAACCAAACGTGCAGAGTTAAAGAGGCGATTGATGCGTACATCCACTGTCGGTTTTCCAAAACAGCACAGCGAGTCACGAATAAAGTAGTCCAGTCTATCCACATCAATCCCATTCCTCTTGTTACTGATAATTTCGCCGTACTTCGTCACAGGAAGACAATTCCCACGCATAAGACCAATGATGTCTTCAACATCATCAGAAGGAAGCAACCGCCCCAACACACGCCTAGAGATGCGCTCTGACATTTCTTCATGGTTGAACACAACACCACAACGCATAGTGATGACATCCTCAAAAAGGTGTGAAAACGGCCCGTGTCCAATGTCATGGTAAAGACCAGCAAGCATCGCCTTGTTTATATCATCATCGGTTATGCCCAAGTCTGGTTGACGACGTTTTATATTCAGGAGAAGGTGTCGTGCCATGTGCGCCACACCAATACTATGCTCAAAACGGGTGTGAACAGCCCCAGGGTACAGGAACGACGATACCCCAAGCTGTTTCAGCGAACGAAGTCTCTGAAACGCCGCCGTATCGAGCGCCTGCAGAACGATAGGGGGCAACACTACGTGCTCATACACACGATCCAGTAAAGTTGTTTCGCGCAGCCGTCTTCGGCTCATTCTAAATATTATATATATATATATATATATCACTACCAAGAAAAAAAAGAGAAGCAAAAAAACATTTATATATATTTATATATACATATATCACCATCTGGATGGAGGGCTTTGGCCTTTTCCATTTCACATGAAAGAAGATGTGTGAAATAATAAAGACACACAGACACATAAGAGAGAGCTATTGGCTTCACACGCATTCACCTTAAACCGACCACCCTTCACAACATCGTCTCGTTAGAATTTGTGATAGATAGACAAGCACACACACACATAGACACACACACAAACACAGAATTCTCTCATTTCCCGTCGAGCACCATATCTGGTATGAAATCACGGATGGGATACTCCCGTTTGCACTGAGAGCAGACAAGTCTCCCTTGTCGCACAGCCACCTCCTGTATGACGTAGTGGATCGCTTTCAGGTCCTCAGAGTCGTCAGAGAGGTCGACATCCTCCAATCTTTCTGGAAGAGGATTAGCTGTCTCCAACAATTGCTCCTGCTGAGTCTTTAGTGCATTGAAGGCTTCAAGAAGAAATGTGTAGTCCATGCGGGCGAGCATCAGACGAACAAATGTGGAGTCGAACTCGCAAGGCAGAATTTCCATTTGTACGTCATGTAGCTCTAATGGGAAACCCTGACATTCAAGACAGCAAAGAAAGTTGTGTGTAACCAATCGCATCTGTTTACCCTCAGAAACTCTGGTCGCTTACTTCGCTTCACACAAAAAAAACACATTAAAAAAAAAGTTGAAATAGAAAAAAAATTATATATATATATATTTATTTATTTATATTTATATAAGAGGACAGCCAGATAATACAATAGGTTAATATAGAATAAAAAGGGAAACCAAGAGTGGTGCTCTTTTAGCAATCAAAAAAGACATCACAAACCAAACAATTTGTTTTTCTTAGACACTACGTGGAATCCAAGACCAGAGGGAAGCACTGCTGGTTTTTCTAACGGCAGCGGACGTTGTCGGGCCACAAGACCAGATGAACTGGGTAACTGATCGAGAATGTCCAACGCAGTGAGACGTGGCGCAGGTTCGCTGTTACAAGACCCTCGTGATATACTTTCAGGTTTCGAAAGTTGCTGCACTCTGTTTTGTTCCCCGGATGAAAGAGCTCTCACAGGTGATGCATCTGTAGGCAATGGAAGCACCGACGTTTTCAGTTGTGGTCGGTTGTTCTTTTGCAGCATATTCAAGTCCACAGATCCTGATTCTGGTAGATCTAAAGCGCGCCGCAATAGTGCGTTCTCCGCCTGGAGCCTACGAATCTCCGTTTTCAAGTTATAGAGCTCCTGCTGTGTTGCGTCAACACGTTCTACAGGTTGAGATCTAATATTTCGCGTGCGCTGAGCAAAATTAATCGTGCGCATTGATTCCTCTACAAATCTTGAAGAGGGAGTTACGCACGCCACCAAGAGTGTGCGACAGCCCCCATCAAGACTATCCATCAGCAGCTGTGTCAGCACACTCGAGCGGTAGGGAATGTGATTTCTTTGGTTTGGTGATCGAGCCTTGGATAACTTCTCAATGACATTTCCCAGGGCAAAAAGAGAGCGGTTGATAGACTTACTGTCATCCCCTTGATTGCCTGTATCTCGCAACCGCTCTGATCCAGCGAGATCAACGAAAGTTATTTTCCCGTGACGAGCTGGATGATCACCTTCTACTACCTCTATATATGTAGTAAAAAGTACATGTGAGCGACTACTATCAGCATTCAGGAGGTGTTCAGCCCGTTTTCGCCTCATTTGTCCTTCTCGGAGAACTAAAAGAAGGTCATCTATATTTAAGCATTCTACAACCATGAGATCTTCAACAAAAAAACTATTGGCATCCCTAGACCAACGACACTTAAGTCCTTCATTGCCGCTCAGTAGGTCATTTATGCGTTCGTTAAATAACTCCATGTACGAAGCTCTTAGTTTGACAGTTTTCGATGCATTCTTATTCATATTCATGAGTTGATCACGCAACTCAACAATATAACGCACAGCAGCGAACTGAATGCCATCCTCTGTCACAATACCGTTCTCCTCCTCCGCGCGGCCGCTCATGGTGTAAGTCTTACCACTACCAGTTTGACCAAAACACATGACTGTAGCAGCTCTTCCTTCAAATGCAGCATTACACATGTCTGCAATGGCTGCTGAGCGAAAAACTCCCTTCTGGTCTACTTCTGGACCCAGACAACAATCCATATCAAAATGGTATACCTGATTCTGAGTGCTGCGGCTCAAATGAGTGATAATGCGTACCCTTGTCCCCCCTGGAAGAACAGTTATACTCTCCTTTTCGCCTCTTTCTCTCTCAGCTGGAAGAAGAGGCCTCACGCGCAGCACAACACCCATCTGCTCCATAGCGTTACTATCTGCTATAATAACACCCCTTGTACAAAATATAACGCACTCTTAGGCACGGAGATAGGGCGCTGTCTCACATGTATAGGTGATAGGAGATAATGAATAGAAGACAAGGGAGTGAAACACCAAAAAAAAAAGGAGTCTTATACAAGAACATCTAAAGAAGAATAGAAAAATCACACAAAACATAGAGTACAATAATGAGTATGAGTTCTTTTTATTAACTAAGAGGTGTGTTTCCTCTTTTTTTTTTTCATTCAATCTCTCTAAAAGCAAACTTCAAGTATTACCTACCAAATTTCAGTAATGTCAACTCTGTTTTTTTTTTTCTCCATAGTTTTGGAAATACATCCGTACATTTTACCTCCTCCATAATAAAAGATTCATACAAGCCTCATAAAATCCTAATGCTTTCTTCCTCTCATTGATTTTATCTCTGTCAGAACTGTGAGCACGCCACTACCACTTTTACTGATGCTCCTTTGATCAAAAAATAATATTCACCAATAATATAAAAAGGAGACAGTGTATATATAACCAATGCAGTAACTCTTAACAAGTTCTTCCCACAACTTGTCACCCTCAACTCACTTATAACTGCCACGATTTCCAGAGATCCTTCACCAGTCCAGAGTCAATAAATCTCTCAGAAACCACATTGGTCCACAAAATCGCCCATCATGAAACCCCATTCATTACCTTAATCGATGATGTCATTTCAGCAGTTTAAACCAGGCCTCGTCTTGAGGGCAATAAGAGGCAGACGCAGAGAGAGAGAGAAAGAGAGAAAAGTAGGGACGAAAAAAAAAGCTTATTGAAACACCTCAAGTATTCACCATACACCTAATGAATAAAACTTCAAAGCACTACATAAGAAGTCCGCCTTATTTGTATTCCATTGACATCATGCCTTGAAAACCACGACCCTTATTAAGTAGAGAACAAGAGAAATGAAATGAATGCTTCATATTAAGAAGAAACTCGAGAAACATACGATAAAAAAAAAAAACGACCCTTTCATAGAGAAAAAGGGAGTTTTTTTTTTTTTTTACTTTTCGCATTTTATTTCTCCAGAAAAGAAACGAAACAGAAGACATCTGAAGAACACTCCCGAGACAAATTCACTCATTCACCAGAGAGAAAACAGTCATTATATTTTTTTTTTTTTTTTTCTATCTGGTGGTAAGGCAAGTTTACGTATATCTTCAAAAAAAAAAAAAACATTCGGACTCTATATACATCAGAAAAAAGCCATAATCTCTTCTTTTTACTCCCGGCATCACCTATGAGAGAGACTCAACACCCAGTAATTTCTCAAGAGCAGTAATGCGCTGTAAAATACGTTTTTGTCGTTGAGAGAGGTCAAATTCCATGCTTTCATATGTGTTCTCTACTGCTTTCTTTGTACCTTCGTTATCTATTAGGATCTGCATGGCTTTCTCGGTTTCTTTAGTTTTTCGCCATAATTCTTCTTTAGAGATAACCTCTTTACATTCATCTACTAAGGTAGTTAATTCAGCATTTCTTTGTTCACGAAGTTGTTGCAGTGATATCTGAGATGCATCATCTGCTGACTTGTCCTTTGACAGTGCAAATCGCAATGGAGGAGCAGGAGTGGGAAGCTCCAAAAAAAAACGGAGTTCTCTTGGAGTTCCATTCTCTCGCGAGTAGTTAGCTACATAAAAATATAAAGACGCATGTTGAATTATTCCATGAAGAAGATAGGTACAAAGAGAACCAATGTCTTCCTTCGTCAAATATATGCATTCCCGTGGAAGCGCAGCTGCATTATCGACTTCTTCTACAGCTACTTTCTCTATCACTCGAGTACCTTTCTTGTTTGAAGCTTTAGAAGAGATCTGAGACTCCACTGCAGCCTCATCTAGAGCTGCCGCTTGTTTCGACTTCCACTTCCACCCCTCTTCAATTTCAGATGCTGCAAACTCTATCAATTCGTTTCTCATCTTATCAACACTGCAATCATTTTCAACTATCTGCTGAAAATCAGTCATCCATTTCATTAAATGAATTATTTTAGATGGAAAAAAGTTTTGGTTTGCACAAAAGCGAAGGAAATCAAGTCTAAAATCCACAATAATCTGATGCTTCAAGTCAATATGATAGCTCTCAGCTCCCAAAGTCATGGCAATCAGTGTCGTAAGAGACACATCATCATTATCTGCAATAAGTTGAAGTAATTGTTCAATAAATTTCTCATCCTGGAACGAAGGTGATTGACCTGAAAGATCCTTCACAAGACCCTCTACCTTACCACGTGAGCGCATCTACCTTTTTGTTTACAAAAGAGAAGGCAAGGGGGGAAATACATATAATAAAGTATAAAAGAACTTGCAGCAAAATACATATACACGCGGTACCCACGTAGTAACTTTCCAGAAAATCAAAACATCATATTATTAATGGTGCTAAGAAGATACACCCCCTAAAAACTCATCATCAAAAGCAAATCTAGAAAAAACAAGGTATTTTTTTTTTTTTTTCAAGTATACATGTGCCCATAAACACTCATTTCCAGGATCTAATCTTTCCTCCTTTGGAAATCTTATAAACTCGTAAATAGATCTAAAAATGTTAATAATCTAAGAAGTCAAACAAAGGTATATTGCAGCCTTCATCCGGTTTGCATCAACCAATTTCTCAAAACCAAATATAATCTGAGAAGGTCTTGTTGATGTGCTCACCACCACCAAAAAAGGAGTCAGTTCTTCCGCCGTGGCACTCAAAACCTTTGTCTCCTTTACAGAGGATAAAAGAACACGCATCTGCTGAAAATCACCGTTAGGTGTTTTTTGAAACCATTTAATAATATCATGCCTCGGATCAACATCAACAAGTGAGTGAAGGGTGGTTTTAAATGTTCCAATCATTGACCACTGTGGTTGAAAACACTGACGCCGTAACATTTTCCTAGACTCGACAAATGCGCCATCAAATAGATCATGACTCAGTGATATACCAGCAAGTCCTTTGAAACTGGAGAAAGAATTATCTAAAACATCTTCAACCTTTGTGTCAAAGAAATTCTCATTACGATATCTTTTGATTTCTGCCGAACATTTACATGAAACATCAGGAGCACAACGCTTGTATTGACCCGAAATTTCAATCGTCTGCGCTCTTGATTGCTTCTCGGTATTCAAAGATTCTTGTACACATTTTCTTTTTCTTGACCGCCGTAACACGACCAAAGACTCAATAGAGCTGTTTCGCGACACAACTGGTGTGTCGTAAGAAGCAAGTGACGCGGAAGAAGCCAAAGAAAGAGATCTCTTCTTCAACCGTGGTACCATTTTCCTTCTTCAACTATCCCTGGTCTATTTATCACCACAGTGTAATGGCGAAAGAAGTGAAAAAAAAAACGCACAGAAAAAAAAAAGATGTTAAAACAAAGTATAAGAAAAAACAAATAAACACCAAAAGTGTAAAAAAAAAAACAGAAACAGAAGTACCTTTGAAAAATACAGGAATGAAAATCGGTGGCAAATAAAGAGAAAATATAAAGACAAGGAAAGCGCCTCTAGATAAACAGAAAAATTCAAGAGACAAGAAGTATGATAAGCCCACGAAATAGTAAAGAACACGATACAAGAAACCAGAATATGCGCTTCGATTAGGACGTGCTATCCTAAAACCATAAATGATAGAGACATCAGTAGAAGATACGGGTTTTCTTCATTATGTCCCAAAACTTACTACAAGTCATATTTATTCAAAGCTCAAAAAAGAACAAAGAACACCATCAAAACAATACATGATATCCAGGAGAATCGGTCACCTATTAAACAGCAGCATTTCTGGCTTCGTAAAAAGAGCTGTCTTTCGAAGCTGGGCGCGCATGCGGTAACTGCGTAAACTCAAAGTGCCAGCACCTTTCTTCGCAAAACTGGAACAACGGGAATCGAACCTTACCACAAACAGGATTAAAAAAAACTGGATTTACCAAGCACTAAGAGGACAGAAGATCGACAATAAACGAACTGCAACGATATTCGATTCCATAAACCTCAATGTAACAGGTGATTTACTACACTTCGCCAGACTGACCACAACCTAAATCCCAAGTTTCGAAAACAAAAAAAGAACAAATCGCAGCGCCACGTAATCATACAAACGACCTCAGACAACCACCCACACAACAACAGGCAATCCAATATCACAAAAGGAAATTCTTCAAAAAGCTGCACCACACACACATCAAGAAAAAACACCCGAACATCGAAAAAAAAAAAAAAACCTTCCCGCGCACCTGAAGCGCGCCAGGGGGCGGGAGAAGCGGGCGAACGCCGAGAAGGAGAAAAATAAAAGCGCAACGCGAGAAAAAAGAAAAAAAAAGACCCAGTTTGGCCGACGAACCACCGGCGCGACCGCGCCCTAAACCCCGCAACCGCGCCCGCCACCGCGCCCCATCATTCCGCTCGCTTCCGCCCGAGCCGCCGGCCCCCCACCCGCCCAGGGGATGCCCAAACTGGGCTGGCACGCCAAAAGCACCAACCGCGGCCAAAAGAAAAAGCGACGATCCCCTGCCACCCGTTTTCCCGGGGGGCGCCCGCCCCACCCCAAGATGGTGACAAAAAAGAAAACATTGAAGAGGGTACGGCACCCCGGGTTCCAGCACTGTAAGTGGTCGCCGTACTAACGAGACCTGTGNAGATGTATCTTTCGTCACGATACAATATTGGTTCTGTTACGATGTGTGCTAATATCCAAAAAACCGATTTTTCGGAATGGAAAAAATTTCGGATTTTTTGGAAAAATTGATAGTGGTCGATGGTAAAAAATGAGTTTACCTGGAAACAAGTTGTGTATGCACACAACCTGCCACCTCAAATAATAGATTTTTCTACGGCCAATTCACTGCTTTATTCGGATAGGGACGTTGAAAAGTCCAAGAGTCCGAAACAAGGTCCGCGAAAATAAAAAAGTGTAGAAAAACCTTCGAAGATAACGAAAAATTTCTAAGACGAAAATTTGTAATACTTTACCCTAGTGTTTGCTGTTGCGCGTGTCTTTGCGAAACGCCCCCCGACGTCTCGCAATCACACGCAAAAAGTCGAAAATCAATATAGTACAGAAACTGTATCAATAATAGCGTTAGTTAAAAATCTTTCCATCCGGAATCGGCAAGAGCAGTTGAGGGGTGACATGGGGTTGTAGGGGTCATGGCCGTTTTTGGCCCTCCAAGTATGGCTGAGATCAGAGGGTCACGGTGCCCACCCCCCACCCGAGGACCCCGAGGTGCCGAGAAAAAAAAAACTTTGAACAAAGGGTACGGCACCCGTATTCCAGTGCTGTAATTGGTGTTTGCCGTACTAAAGGCACCTGTGGCCGCTTTACATCACATATAGGAAAGGATATATGCTGGTGTGTTTGGCCAAGTATGCTCGCACCCGGTGCTCTGTGTGTTTGTGTGGCTCGCGTTCCGTCTGGTGCTCGCGGTGCCGGTGGTGAGTGAAAGGACCTCAAAAACACAGAAAAACACCATCCTATCACTCTCTTTCTGTGTAGAAAATAAAAATATCTTGTATGCTGTGGCAAAAGTCACCAACACCCGAACGCATGATGCCAGGAATGGCGATGACAAAGAAAAAAAAGCACCCCCACGGCAACGGCGGGAAGGATACGGTGAGAAGCAAAAAACAAGAAGAAAAAAATGTGAATGCCTGGATAAAAATCAAGCAAAGTCATGTGAATGACGCCGGTGTGTTTTGGTGATAACAAGAAAAGAAACATGACAAGGGTCCCCCATAAGAACATTTGGTCCCATAAGGATCGGTGGTATTTTTTTGGG
>NW_021639882.1:36015-36094 GCF_002087225.1 Trypanosoma theileri
CAAAAAAGAAAACATTGAAGAGGGTACGGCACCCCGGGTTCCAGCACTTTAAGTGGTCGCCGTACTAACGAGACCTGTG
>NW_021639882.1:36112-45474 GCF_002087225.1 Trypanosoma theileri
CCATCGCACAAAACGGCCTGTGACCATCTCCTGGCCTCCATTTCCGATAGCGTTCCCTATGGAGAAAACAATCAATAAAAAAGAAAAAAAACCAACCCACCTTTTACCCCAAAAAATACCCGCGCCCGAGACCTTCTGCGGGCGGTTGTTTCCCTAAGAAAAAATGTCGCCTGGCGAGACCCCTCTGCCCACGTCGCGTGGGGACTGGGGATGTCGCTTGCTAAAAAAGAAAGCCCCTCTATCCTTTATGATGGTCTTGCGCGGGCGGTTCGTTCATCGTACCACTGTTTCCTTACCGCTTCTATGTCTCTATGTTGATTACTATTCTCTATTTTTATTATGACTGTTCTGTGTGGCGGTGGGTCCTGCCTCTATTCCTGTGCTTGCCTCTCGTTATTGCTTTCCTTTCTTACCGTCCCTAGGGTCCCACCTACCCCAGGGCTCTTCTTGCTGCCGCCTCGCGGCCGCATGCCGCGTTGTAGATATGAGTATTCCCACGCAGCACCGCCGACAGGGTGTCAGCAATAATAAAGTCATACGCGTTCGTGACGGTCAGACGGTGATCCTGGTTTCCGAGGACTCGTTGTAGCCATTGCCGACTCGCCGGTAGTATGGAACCATTCGTTTGGATGACAAAAGGATCGAAATCCAAGTGACTGCCAATGGCCCAGTGCCTGTATTTTTGCCGCTTCTCAGTGAATCGGGTTCTGGCTGCTCGGAACGGGTCCGTGTCTTCAAGATTCTCCGGGTCCGCTGTGGTATAGGCTCTGCCCGGGTAGGTCACCGTGACGTCGGTGATGGCGTATGTGTCCAATCCGACCACGAGAATATCGGGTCGTCGTCGACTGACCTCCGTCAAGCGCGGTTCAAGCCCACACTGGAAACCACAGAGGCGAAGACCATTGGCGAAGGCCATGTTGATCATGTCGTGTCGGATGGTGCGTGGCTGTTGGTGTAGCCGTTCACAGGTGTGGACGTGGAAATTTGTCGCGTCTGCTCCGCATACGCAGCGTTGCCCCTCTGGTAGAACGCGTAGCAACAGCCGTTCGCGCAGGTACACGACAAAACTGCGGTCGTCCGTACGCACTTGTGGGTCGGTAAGTGGTCTGCCGGCGCCGGTCGCTCTGTTAGCGACGAACACCCTGCGATCAGGCCCTTGTAGGGATTCGTAAAGGTCGCATTGGCGTTCGATTTCTAACTCGGCGGTTTTCACTCGTTGCAGGCCCTTCTTTCCGAGGCACTCGTGCGCAAGTTCGGCAACGTCCACCTGCCTCCTCAGACCGCACCCTCCCATACGGACTGGTAAGGCAGCAATGTCGCGTGCACGTTTGGTGACCGGAAGGTCCAGGAGAGCACCCAGCACCTCCGTCACACGGTCGTCGAACCACGTTGCCGCCGCTCGAGTGTGTGCTGGTTTATGTGTGCGGAGCAAAAACGTCAACCTAGGAAGCGCCGAGACACTGAGGAGTCGCCACTGTGTGCATTTCTGGAACGGATATTCCACAATGGCTTTGAAGAGCCGGTCCGTTTCTTCGGCCTTCTGGCGGACAAAATCCGTGATGAGGGTGCTGTCCGGGTCCGCTGCCACCGCTGCCTGGTGCGAAGGTGGAGGCTGGTGGCGCGTTCTCGCGTCTTTCCCCTCGCGCCCGTCAAGTGGTTAAATACCTTCGAAGCGGCAACACGTTTATTGCAGCAAGGCGATAACTCCAATCAATGGGGGGCTTCGGAAACCACCGCAAATGGAAGAATTAGGCCAGGGTATCTGTCATTGCCTAAGTTGCGCCTCCAAAACGAAGATTCGCTGCGCGGCTTGACCCCACACTAACGCAAAAAAGCAACGGGGTTAAATGAGGCTGCGCCATCCTTGGATTACGTGCGTCCGCGTGCCGAGAGTAAGGGAAATTAAATCAATGAATCAACAAATACAGATAAAGTTTTTTTGCTGGTATAACGATTGATCTGAAGTTCAACCCAGTATCTTCTTAATATAGACGAAGGGCATTTATTAATGCACCACATGCATATGTTTCTACTTTGCATATTCTGATTCAATGTTTGCATGTCACTTTCTGCCCTTGCAACGGTTTACGCCACATCGACCTTTCATATTGTGTATAGTCAATGCTTTACTCCACCACCCTTCTTACAAAAGACAAAAATAAAAGAAAATAAACAAAATGGCCTCAGCACGTTGAGACTTATGGCGATCAATTTTCTAAGAAGCATATCCATGAATACAAGACAGACTCATTATACAAAAACATTACTGACGACGAAATGGAAGTTCAGAAAACTTCATCCTACCCAATTCCCGCACACGAGGCGGAGAGGAAAGAGTTGGATGAGATTCTCAAAAACACACACTTTGCGAGAACTCTTACAAATGGCATAGATAAACAAAGATTATTATTTATATTTTTCCAAAACACAAGCAAGACCACACATCTCCCTTCGCGAGCTGCTGCCGCCTGCCCTCCCGCCGAAAACCACAAAAAAGCAAAAAAAGCCCAGGTATTTTTCGACATTATATTAAAAAATCCAAAATGCAGTTTCTTCATTCATTTTCTTGCTGAAATGCAGTACCACTCACGAAAACCCTGCACCAATTACACAGTACAGGGATTCGTGTGTCCGCTGAGAGTTGTTCAGTGCAACGCTCCAGGTGATCACACCAATCCACCGAATTTCCACATGCCTTCACTTCCAAACGGAGAAAAGTAAAACTAGCAAACCAAAGCTCACCCATCTCAGCTACAACCCAATATCCACAGTACTGATAAAAAAAAATCATGACAACAGCAAAAACGAAATAGCTTCGCACCACACACACGCGCAAAAAAAAAAAAAATCACTGGAAAGATGATACCTAAACAGCAAAAATGAACCCGCATAGCAAAACCAATAATGTTTTCATAAGCCACCATTTACCAAGATTACCTCATTAAAAAAAACCTTCTTCTCTGTGAAAAGGCCAAACTACTGACCTTTCCAATTCTGGAAGAAGTATATATATATATATATATATATATATACCCCAAAATATTTCTCAGATAGTAGTTATAATCAAGAATACCCTAGCCTTACTCCCTCTTTAAAGAAATAAAACACAAGAGAAAAATATTTTGTTTCCATGATTGTTCAAACAAGTTTTGATGCATTATTTACATATCTCTATCAAATCTTTTCCCGANAAAGGAAACATGACCAGGGCAACGACGACGAGGATATGCAAACCCAAACACGAAAAAAATGGGACCCCTGGTGACGAGGTTGTGTGGACTTGTGTGTCTCTGCACTTGGGACCCCCCCCCCTCTAAGAAAAAAAAATAAAAAAAAAAAGAGAGTCCGAAGACCCTCCCTCCAAAATTTGCCAGAAGATATCCTAGTGTAAAGGGCTTGCACCTTATACACAGGTTATTCCTGGAAGCTTCTCATACCAATATAGTACAGAAACTGTATCAATAATTTTTTTTTTTTTTTTTTTTTTTTTTGACCGGTGCCCCAACCATCGCACAAACGGCCTGTGACCATCTCCTGGCCTCCTTTTCCGATAGCGTTCCCTATGATGAAAACAAAGAAACGAGAAAAAACTAACCAACCCTTACCCAAAAATACCCGCGCCCGAGACCCTCTGCGGGCGATTGTTTCCCTAAGAAAAAATGTCGCCTGGCGAGACCCCTCTGCCCGCGTCGCGCGGGGACTGGGGATGTCGCTTGCTAGGAAAAGAAAGCCCCTCTATCCTATAGAATGGTCTTGCACGGGTAGTTCATTCAGCGTTCCATCGTTTCATTACCGATTCTATTTCCCTATGTTGATTGCTATTCGATATATCTATTGTCATCTTTTCTGTGTGGTGGTGGGTCTTGCCTCTATTCATTTTCTTGCCTCTCATTATTGCTTTACTTTCGTACGTTTCCCAGGGTCCCACCTACCCCAGGGCTCGTCGTGCTGACCCCTCCCGGCCGCATGCCGCGTTGTATATGTGAGTATTCCCACGCAGCACCGCCGACAGGGTGTCAGCAATAATAAAGTCATACGCGTTCGTGACGGTCAGACGGTGATCCTGGTTTCCGAGGACGCGTTGTAGCCATTGTCGACTCGCCGGCAGGATGGAACCATTCGTTTGAATGACAAACGGATCGAAATCTAAGTGATTACCGATGGCCCAGTGCCTGTATTTTTGCCGCTTCTCCGTGAATCGGGTTCTGGCTGCTCGGAACGGGTCCGTGTCCTCAAGATTCTCCGGGTCCGCTGTGGTATAGGCCCTCCCCGGATAGGTCACCGTGACGTCGGTGATGGCGTATGTGTCCAATCCGACCACGAGGATATCGGGTCGTCGTCGACTGACCTCCGTCAAGCGAGGTTCGAGCCCACACTGGAACCCACAGAGACGAAGGCCATTGGCGAAGGCCATATTGATCATGTCGTGTCGGATGGTTCGTGGCTGTTGGTGCAGCCGTTCGCAGGTGTGGACATGGAAGTTTGTCGCGTCCGCTCCGCATACGCAGTTTTGCCCTTCCGGTAGAACGCGTAGCAACAGTCGTTCGCGCAGGTAAACGACAAAACTGCGGTCGTCCGTACGCACTTGTGGATCGGTGAGTGGTCTGCCAGCGCCGGTCGCCCTGTTAGCGATGAACACCCTGCGATCAGGCCCTTGTAGGGATTCGTAAAGGTCACATTGGCGTTCGATTTCCAACTCGGCGGTTTTCGTTCGTTGCAGGCCCTTCTTTCCGAGGCACTCGTGCGCAAGTTCGGCCACATCCACCTGCCTCCTCAGGCCGCATCCTCCCATACGGATCGGTAAGGCGGCAATGTCTCTTGCGCGTTTGGTGACCGGAAGGTCCAGGAGAGCCCCCAGTACCTCCGTCACACGGTCGTCGAACCAAGTTGCCGCTGCTCTGGTATGTATTGGTTTGTGTGTGCGGAGCAAAAAAGTCAGCCTGGGAAGCGCCGAGACGCTGAGGAGTCTCCATTGCGTGCATTTCGGGAACGGGTATTCCACAATGGCTTTGAAGAGCCGGTCTGTTTCTTCGGCCTTCTGGCGCACAAAATCGGTGATGAGGGTGCTGTCCTGGTTCACGGCCACCCCCGCACCGAGCACGCGGGCAAAGTCTAACGGTTCCACTGGCAGGCCGGTCAACCCCCTGGGGTCGAGCACCTCCGTTTTCTCACTGTTGATTTCGATACCGAGACTTTCCATCTCCTTTGTCGTGGCCTCCACTACCTCACGCATCTTGTCCGGCGGCGCGGCAATCGTGACATCGTCGAGGTAAGCTGTAAAGGCCGCTGTGGGAAATTTGGCTTGGAGACGTTTAAGCGCAGCCAAGGTACCGATAGAAAAGAGGACCGGGCCCAGCACCATACCCTGCCGGACCCCACGGGTAGACTTCCACGAATGCACCATCTGTCCCTTGTCGTAGAAACCCACCACCCCAGGCGCTCCCAGCAGCAGCCGTGACACCGACCATAGCGGTTGCCACACCTCATCGCCGTAGGTCGCCTTGAGGATTGCTGAGCGGCTAATGGCGTTGTACGCATTCCGGCCGTCCAGCATCGCCACACTTCCTCGGACGCGAAAGTCTTTACGAATCTTTTCGATGGCGAGTTCGATGTTATTGCCGACGCCAAATTGCAGATCCTTGAATCGCGTTTGTAGAGCTGGCATCACCGTACCCACCGCCAGTAGAGATATCGCTTTTGCCCAGACACACTCCGCACCGATGGGTCGGAACTTTTTGTTTTTCTTCCGAAGTACGGTGAGGCTGGTGGCCCGCAGGCGGTGTGCCACTTCCGGCGGCACTTGGCCATTCGCCATGTCCGTCAAAAGCGTCGTCAGTTCCACCAGAAGTTGTTTGTCACGTGTGAGTGGGCACAAGAGTTCCCGGGTCCATCCGTCCAGACCGGGTGAAACCGCTCGAGCGAGCGTGTGGTTGATGAGACGTGACACATCTTTCGCGTCTAGTGTGACCAGGGGTCCCGTCACCGGTGGTGTGGGGTAGGTGCTCGGGTCCTCCTGGGGGTACAGAGCGTCCAAACTCTGCACCATCTCTTTTGAGTACTCCACCGGTGGCGCATCTTCCGCTGTGAGAAGTGACGCCGCCCGTCCCGTCGCTTGGAGCATGCACATGGTTTCGATGCGCCGGACCTTTGCCCGGACATGTGCTGGGAGACCATCTGGGTCGCCCTCCGCGTTGTCACTTATGGGTCGTTCGATTTTCTCGCCCACCGTGACTGCATCCCGCGGTGCTCCGGCGTTATCCTCGGGAAGTGTAGTGCGCGTATCGCGCGGTTCTTTTTGTATACGGAGGTGTTGTCGGACCAAGTCGAAAATTTGGACCTGTTTTCTCCAACGTTCCTGGTTTTCGGATGCCGTGTATCCTAGGAACACCGTCCGACACACATCCAACCAATTTGGCCACTCCCTTTTGTGCAGCCACCGGCGTGTGGGGATTCGCTGATGGAGCCAGGGGTCGGTGAGCGGGTCCGTGTGCCTCTCCGCCGGCCAATCGGTGGAGGCGGGGGTCTCCCGCACCACCGCCTGTTGTGCATACTTTCCTCCCGTGGATGCGCGGAAATGGTCGCGAGCTTCTCGTGACCGGTCGGTTCGAGTCGAGAATTGCCCGCAACGGGTGAGATGGGCGGTGCGTGCCTGCTCACTTGCCGAAAAAATTTCACAGCACGTCTCGCATCGTACGAGACCTTCCGCCTGTAAGTCGTCACTGGGGATTTCGCGCCGTTCCTGTTTCGTATGCTTCGTGTGGATGTGTGAGCGCAGAAGCTCACCGCGGCGTTTATGTTTGAAAACCTTGTGGCAGCACCCGGCCAAACAGCGCAATGGCCGTGCCAGAGGTGTTTTTACGGCGTGGCTGAAAACCACCGGGCCTCCGGAGGGTCGTTGCCCCTGACTCGTGCGGGTCCCAGTTTGGTCGGTGTGTGGGGCCCCCTCCTGGGTTTCCACCAGTGAGTCCTCTAGGTGTTGTGACGTGGTGGATTCTGTGTCCTCCTCGTCGCTATCATCGTCCTGTGTCGCGAGAAAAGGGTCGTATGGTGTTTGTGTTTCTCTCCTGGGGGTGGCTTGGTGGGCCTCCCCCTGGGTCGCTGTAGGGTGCTCCTCGTCCTCCTCCGCGGCGTCGTCGTTCTCACGAGGGCGTTTGTGACTTGTAGCTTCCTCGTTGGCGGTGGGATCATCAAAATGACCAAATGCATGGCGGCCAAATTGATCTCTGGGGGTAGCTGGTGGTGTCAGGTGTTCTTTTGGTGCCGTGGCGTGTTCCTCCTCCTCGTTGGCCGCGTCGATTTCTGCCTCTTCGCTTTCCTCATCGTCATCTTCGGCCAACTCTTCTGCCGTTTCCACCCGCCGATAAAACAGCAACACTGCTTTGGTCGGGTCGAGTCCCTTGGGAGCTCGCGTGTGCGACATGCCGTCCACCACATCCCATATATTGGATCCCGGGTTGATGGGCAGGAACGTCGCCACATGCTTGTCGGACGTCGTGGCCACCACTCCCATCAGGACGTATTCCGCACTACCGTTACCGTGCGGTAGGTCGATGGAGGTCGGGACCTGCTCTGCGCCGACGACGTGTGAACCCCAGCTGTTCACGTAGATCGCAACCGCGTCACCAAACAGTTTCGTGGTGATCACGTTGATCGAGCTGGGTGGGTGTATTTTGCTTTTGGCACTCCCATCACATGACCGAGTAGAGTCTAGCTCCTCATTGTAGTAGTATTGCCGAAGGGATGCCGATGTGATCGTGATCGGTGCATCTTTTTCCGGGGAGATCGAGATGATACCCCTCTCTATCATGCCGAGGTCCGGTGTGTCCTGAGTTGCTGCTCCACACCGCTTGCAACATGATGCCACGACGATCTTACTGGCAAACAGTGCTGCCACCGCTGGATCGTTGGCCATCATGGCTTCCAACGCTGTGACCGGGGCCATGGGCGTGAGCACATTCAGTGCGGTCACAAACTCCGCCGTACTGTCCGCTGATGGGTCGACGTATGGTCGACGTAACTCTGGTGCAAATCGCCCTTCTTCTGGGTAGAGCGAGAGTGCCGCCAATGTCGATGTCACCGAGCATGCGTGATCCGCTGGCCAGATCTTAGGTCCATGTGGCCTTAGCTGGTATGGTGTGCTCCATCGGAGTGCAGCGTGGGCCGCTTTAAAGTGGTCCGCCACCGCTCCCATCCGTGGACTGGAAAAAGCACACACTCGGCAGTGGTAATTGTTCTCACCATGCCGCATGGTTGTCCACCATGTCGCTCGTTTGCGACACTCTGTGGCAAACATTTGAAACTTGTCTTGTATCACCTTCAGTTCCATCGCTTCTCTGGCGAAGGAATCGTCCATCGGGGTACGCCATGTGACGCGTCGTTTCACCGGCGCCGCCTGTTTGTGTGCTAACTTGCGTGTAGCCGGTTCAGCGTGGGGTGGTGCCCACTGTGGTTTGTGTGGGTATTGTGGGCGTATCTCGTTGGCCGATGGTCGTGGTGGAAACGGATGTGGTGGACGTGGACCTGGGTTCACCTTCCGTTTCATTGGCTCTTTCGGTTGTCGAGCCACCTGTGCCCATGTGGTCTTCGTCACTGGTGGTGGTGTCGACTGTGTCGATTGCAGTTGTTGTTGCAACGTCTTGGTCGTCACATTCGCCGTGCCACGTGGCCACTCTGTTGGTGACCATCGTGTGGTCTTGTCATTTTTCGGGAGGTCTCGACGTTCCCGAGGTGGTCGTCGTGGGGCCTGATATTGGTTCTTGGTCTCCTTCTGGAGTGCGGCAAGTACTGTCTGCACTATGCGTGTGATGTTCGCCGTCTCCGAGTACCGCGTTGCACTCTGGTATGGTCCTGTTTTCATCTCGTTTTGACGATCTGAGCCTCCCAGAAAATGTGGTCTTGGTGATCCGCGATTGTGGGTCCTTTGCGTCAGACCCCTGCCTCTCAGATCCTGGGCCATGGAGTTGGGTGGTGGTGCTGGTGTCCCGGGGGGGGGGGGTCCAGTATTGAGTAACCAACTCGACTTTGAAAAATCCGGGTGGATTTTTGTCAAAATTTTTCCGAAATGGAAAAACTTCGTCTAGTTGTGCACGATGTGTCCTCAACGGTTTTGTGCTAAAACCGATTGTATTGAACTTCTTTCGCGAAAATCTACCTTCCGAGTATAGGTGCGTACACTTTTTGAGACGTGTATCAATAACTTTTCACGATGTCAAAGGTGCAAAAAAGGTATTTTTGACACCCCCTGTGATCACGATATTTGACCTCTAGAGTGCTGTAGGCTAAGCTTGTGTGTTGGTAAACGAAGTGAACGATGATCTAACCTCTTTATCGGCCTTGTAGCTATTACCAATGCACACTGTTAG
>NW_021639882.1:46839-47074 GCF_002087225.1 Trypanosoma theileri
AAAAAATGAGTTTACCTGGAAACAAGTTGTGTATGCACACAACCTGCCACCTCAAATAATAGATTTTTCTACGGCCAATTCACTGCTTTATTCGGATAGGGACGTTGAAAAGTCCAAGAGTCCGAAACAAGGTCCGCGAAAATAAAAAAGTGTAGAAAAACCTTCGAAAATAACGAAAAATTTCTAAGACGAAAATTTGCAGTACTTTACCCTAGTGTTTGCTGTCGCGCGTGTC
>NW_021639882.1:48618-51357 GCF_002087225.1 Trypanosoma theileri
AGATTACAGAGAGGAAAGTGGATGAGAAAATGACCCCAGGGGGGGGGGGAGAAAAGTGACAAACGCCGTCACCACTAATTGTGGTGCCAATCCAAGAAAGAGGAGACACGCAGTGCAGCCTGCACAGAGGCAAGTCGTATCCAATCATTTGAAGCAAAAACGATGTGAAACACCATTATCCCCGTCACGCACCCATAAACCGGGAGCAAAAAAAAGCAAAAAAAAGAGCGACACGTGCAAAACCGAGTGCTCCACCGAAAACAACAGTTGAGCATAACAATCCACGTGTTCTTTGCGTCCGCATGCCGTTCTCGGTCCGCCCACACGTAATCGTGAGATTGGGAAACAACGACGGGGGCAGCCACCGCAGGGGTGACGGAGACAAACAAATGAGGGTATATCTTCATGGCACCACTGGAAGAGAGTTCCGCATGCACAAAGAGCAAAGGGGAAAAAGAAAACATGTTTTTACTGTTCGAAACCCAGAGAGATGAAGCATCAACGGAGTGATGAAAGTAACAAGACACTCCACTGAGAACATTTGGCCTACAGCCTCATCCACAGCTTGTACCCGGTCTCAGGAATAAATGGCGTACCCACTAGTCGCTCCAATATCACTATTTACCGGAGAACGGGGTGGGCCAACTACTCGGGGTCAGGGATTTCACTGGTGTTAAGCCCCGCCACCACCTTTCCCCCGTTGCTCGTCGTGATAGATGTGCTGCCCTGGACCGGCAGAGCGCCGGGTGATGGTAGGTTCTCACCGTGCAAATGTGTACTGGTGTTGTCGGTCATCGGGGCAGGAGTAGTGGGGGCGACCGATAGAATTGGGATTATGCTTCCCCGCTGCAAATATGGAACCACCTCCGTCGCCACCGCAATGTTGTTTCTGTTCAAGAAGACTGTCTTCACCTCGTTCTGGTTCAACTGACGGTTGTAAAGAAGAACATTAGTCACCGTCACGTGACTGTCGGACCTCATTCTCCGGCTCCCATACCCGCCAATATAGAAGTGCGAAACCTTAATCCCTTCTTTTGATATACCCGGAAGCTTCTTCCCCGATTCCTCCAAAGGCTCACCGTCAACATAGACAGAGCCCACCCCGTCCTGGTACGTGAGAACCACCTGGTACGTTTTATTCGGCACCAACAGCTGCGTAGACGATACATGACGCTTACCATATATTGGTATCCACCGCTTGTTGCTCCCGTACGAAAGCCCGAGAAGCTTGTGCTCCCCAGAGTCGTCCAGACTCACACCCAACAGCGGCGTCGCGCTGTCGTCTGCCGGAAGTTCATTAACTGACACCGTCGCCACCAGGGTGAACATGTAGTTTGCGAAATGGTAAAGCTGGTTCTGGCCCTGCCTACCCACTGGCCACTGCGCACCGCCTCCACCTCCCTTGAACTTAAAACCACCAGGAACCTTCTCTGCATTGATCACGTTGGCCCCCATGCAGTGGTAGACATCGTGCCAGACGCCCTCTTCAACACTCTCTGACAAGAACCCAACAAGTCCGGCGGTTGGGAAAGGAGCGCCACATCCATTCTCACGGGGTGGAGACTGAGGATCCGTGGGAGTACAAATGTGCGAGAAGTAGTTATCCTGCGCCACCCAAGACGCCACCACTGACTTGATCAGATTTAGTTCATCAATCAGGCGCACAAAGACGATACTATAAATCTCTTGAAGATTAGTTTCGTGCAAACAATACAACTTGTCATCCTTGTAGAGCAGTGAACTGTAAGCGGCATTCTCACTCCCAACGGAAATCTGACCAACATCAAATATGCGATTGTTGTCCGTCAGCCACAGGTGGAGTCGGTCGCGCTCCCACCTCCCCTTGAAATTCAATGGATGTGTAAACAACATCACACGCTTACCTCCAATCGTTACGGGGATGAAGCTGCTCTGGCTGCCGGGTCCTTCCCGTGTTGGTGAGTTGCCCCACACCCGGGAGAGTGTCCCGACAACCTCCCTCCATGTCTCCCCCATGTCTGTGGACTCGTACACCTTGCGATAGCCGACGTCAACGCGAGTGTTCATGATGAGCTTCCCTTCCCACTCAAGGACAACGGGCTCAGTACACCCGGGATCCGTCATCCCGTTTGCAAACCTCCATGTTTTGCCATCATCAGCGGATGTGATAACGAGAGAAACAACATCATTCCTCATGTTCATAACTTGTATGGGGTAAACAAGAATACCTTCTGTCGTCGTAATGGCAGTCCCCACACCTCCGAGGAACTGGCGCATCGATGACCCCGCAACGTCACCAGTAACCCTATATACCAATGGTGCGGCGTTTCCCCATGTAATGGTTGCAGTTACATTGCCGCTGATGTTTGTCTTTTTCACCTCACCAATAGCCAACAGCGGTTCCCAGTCCTTGCCTTTGTGTTGGGTCCAGTAGGTCTTCGACCACTTGTAGCTTCCCACGAGGATGTAGATCTTGTTCCCCTTCACGATCACCGTGGGGTCCACTACACGAGAAATAAGACTCACACGACTGTTCTTCACTGCGATTTGCGTTTCCCACGTCTCACCATTGTCCACACTGAACTTTGCCACTGTCTCGATGAAGGAATTGTCGTTGGACGTCGTATAGCGAGCGTCAGCTATGGCAACCATCACCCCTTCCACCTCCACAAGACAGGGAATACGGAACGAATGCACCACCCTCTGAATGACAGTCCCGTCGTCCTGTTCAAAGGGCACCGTCGACTTCATCCTCTCAAA
>NW_021639882.1:52391-53782 GCF_002087225.1 Trypanosoma theileri
TTGTTTCTGTTCAAGAAGACTGTCTTCACCTCGTTCTGGTTCAACTGACGGTTGTAAAGAAGAACATTAGTCACCGTCACGTGACTGTCGGACCTCATTCTCCGGCTCCCATACCCGCCAATATAGAAGTGCGAAACCTTAATCCCTTCTTTTGATATACCCGGAAGCTTCTTCCCCGATTCCTCCAAAGGCTCACCGTCAACATAGACAGAGCCCACCCCGTCCTGGTACGTGAGAACCACCTGGTACGTTTTATTCGGCACCAACAGCTGCGTAGACGATACATGACGCTTACCATATATTGGTATCCACCGCTTGTTGCTCCCGTACGAAAGCCCGAGAAGCTTGTGCTCCCCAGAGTCGTCCAGACTCACACCCAACAGCGGCGTCGCGCTGTCGTCTGCCGGAAGTTCATTAACTGACACCGTCGCCACCAGGGTGAACATGTAGTTTGCGAAATGGTAAAGCTGGTTCTGGCCCTGCCTACCCACTGGCCACTGCGCACCGCCTCCACCTCCCTTGAACTTAAAACCACCAGGAACCTTCTCTGCATTGATCACGTTGGCCCCCATGCAGTGGTAGACATCGTGCCAGACGCCCTCTTCAACACTCTCTGACAAGAACCCAACAAGTCCGGCGGTTGGGAAAGGAGCGCCACATCCATTCTCACGGGGTGGAGACTGAGGATCCGTGGGAGTACAAATGTGCGAGAAGTAGTTATCCTGCGCCACCCAAGACGCCACCACTGACTTGATCAGATTTAGTTCATCAATCAGGCGCACAAAGACAAGACTATACTTCTCTTGAAGATTAGTTTCGTGCAAACAATACAACTTGTCATCCTTGTAGAGCAGTGAACTGTAAGCGGCATTCTCACTCCCAACGGAAATCTGACCAACATCAAATATGCGATTGTTGTCCGTCAGCCACAGGTGGAGTCGGTCGCGCTCCCACCTCCCCTTGAAATTCAATGGATGTGTAAACAACATCACACGCTTACCTCCAATCGTTACGGGGATGAAGCTGCTCTGGCTGCCGGGTCCTTCCCGTGTTGGTGAGTTGCCCCACACCCGGGAGAGTGTCCCGACAACCTCCCTCCATGTCTCCCCCATGTCTGTGGACTCGTACACCTTGCGATAGCCGACGTCAACGCGAGTGTTCATGATGAGCTTCCCTTCCCACTCAAGGACAACGGGCTCAGTACACCCGGGATCCGTCATCCCGTTTGCAAACCTCCATGTTTTGCCATCATCAGCAGAATACATGATTAAAGAGACAACCTTTCTCTTCTTGTTCATAACTTGTATGGGGTAAACAAGAATACCTTCTGTCGTCGTAATGGCAGTCCCCACACCTCCGAGGAACTGGCGCATCGATGACCCCGCAACGTC
>NW_021639882.1:56224-59430 GCF_002087225.1 Trypanosoma theileri
AGAAGAAGTAGCATGTGAGGAGAGACCACACCATGGGGTGGCGGTCACAGCAAAGAAAGAAAGGGTGTGTGTGTGTGTGTGTGAACACAGAACCCACACAGCGCAGAAAAGGATGTTCAAAATAGTATAGATGGGAAGATAGAACAATTGTCTTATATGTCTAGCAAACTGCTGTTTTTTTTTTTTTTTTTTTGTTCTCTTGTACGCTAGATATCCTTCATCTTGGTTTTGTTTGTTTTGGTTTTATTGTATGTGTATCTTTCTTTCTATATGATGGGAGCGTAGCGAGCGATAAACTCTTCTTCCTCTAGTGGTTGTGGCTTTGGTCTCTTGGATGTATCGGAGAAGCGAGAAAGCTCTGCCAGGAGGTGTTGAAATGTGTCTTTGTTGTGTAGATGAGCAGCTGTACTTTTTTTTTTCTTTATTTTTGGTTCATCAACGAGCCATGTAGCGAATCGATTTTTGTTTTTTTTGTCACCAATACCAGGAAGAGATGTTTGAGTTCCTTCTCGTAGAAGAACGGTGATAGCCTGTTGGGAGGTGCAGTACATGATACGCTCCACATTTGACCATGGAATTTTGCAGTGAACAGCACATTGCTGGTGTTGTTCGCGCCTTGCAGATTTTTTTTTTACGATGTCTGCCCCGTCACTCATCGTCCATTCCAATTGTTCCTGTGTGAGGGTGAGTTTGTGTTGTTGCAATGAACTCTTGTTGTTGTCGTTGTTGTCTGCCTTTTCTTCCGTATCTTGGCGACGTAATCGTTTTGATTTAGGCCTCAGAGAAGGTGTTTGCAAGATGTTGAAACTGTTTCTATCAAGACGAACTGCCCGCAAGGGAACGGTGGTGGGTGATCCCCATTCTGTGCTCTTATCTCGTAGCACAATTGCTGCCGCCACAGTACCGCTGCGCCTTGTAGATGTATCTATTTCTGCGTTCCCATCACCCGCAGGGTTGTCATCGTTTTCCTTATCCTGTAGTACCTCGCGCGCAACTGGTGTTTGTGGTGATTCCTCACCCTGCTGCTGCTGCTCTTCATTTTGTTGGTGTTGTTGATGTTCGTTTTGATCGCGGTTACGACACCATCCCTTCACCACTGTTGGGGGCGGTGCGTCCTTTAGCATTGAATCACAATTAGCAGTTGGCGAGACTGCACGCTGCGGTGATTGCATAGCGGTCTGCTGAAGCAGCAGCTGCAGTGTCATTCGCTTCTCCTCTGCCTCAATATAATCGGGGGAGAGAAACACAGCTGGTGTTTCTTCGAATGCAAACGGACTGTCGTTATCGTTAAATGTGATGCGCCATGTAACGATTTCCGGGCCACATATTTTTGGCAACGATGCGCCAGCCGCCACATCCCGCATTCCACCAAGCACAATCACATCGCCATGATGAAGGGGTGTGAGGGAGTCATTCTCTACACGGATGTCATTAATAAATGTTCCGTTGCTGCTGCCCAAATCAACCAGACAGAGCTCTAATTGTTGATGCTGTTGGTCTTGATCTTGCTTCTTTTGCTTTTGTCGAGCACCGTTGCGATGGCGCTGTGTATTATGCTTTTCCTCACTCTCTACTATATGATCCTCCTTATTCTTGTCCTCTTTTCCCTCCAGCATGATTCCCGCTGTTTCCTTTGCTGCAGTGGAGACAGACCGCACAATCAGCTGACAATGGTGCTGAGATGCAAAGAGGAGATTGGCGTCTAGAACGAGATCATTCCCTTCTGCACGGCCAATAGAGAGAGGTGTACCGTCTATAGGCACACGCACGGAGAGACGACGTGGCAGAAGCGCCGACCCGCGCGTGAGAACCAACGCAGCGTTGAGATACTCCACCATGCAAGATTACAAACCAATAGTCTATGTTATGAAAGAGCACTTTAATGTGTAGATGTGTCACCATACAGAAATACGAAATATGTGGATCGTATGAAATAAAAAGAAGGAAAGCCAAAAAAAAGACAAAAAGATAGCTCGTTATCACCTCTAATAGTAGCGACATCAAAGAATACCCCACCATGAACAGGTGGAGAACAACAACAGGATTCAAGAAAAATATGAAGAAATATATATATTTATGTAAGAAATTAAGAACTTGTTGTGAGTATTGAATAAACTTCTACTATTACACATAGCTCACCGTCCTCATTCCTCACTGGACTAAGTGCAAATACATATGTATGTATAGCCAAATATATATATATATAGTTCACTTACATATTCATAGATGTGGCTCCACCACCTCGTTGCATTGGAGCATATTTTGTAAAGCAATGATTTAATGAGTACTTTCCATCATATGTTGCCTTCTCGCACTCTTTACCGTATTCCATAGCCGTTGTGCGATACAGTGGATGCATGGCTGTTCCTGTTGCGGCATTCGCAGACTTTCTGCGGCGTAAACTACCGTGTGATGTGGTACGACTGCTTTCATCATCTGCAAAATCCTCCAGTACGTTACGCTTTGGCCGATCAAGTGAAAAACTGCGAATGCATCGCAATTCAAAGTCATCATCACGTGTTGTTGTACGAGAAATACCAACATAATACGCTGCCAGTTCATCTGTTGTAATTCCAATACTCCCACTACCAGGACCGTTACCGTTGCTGCCGCTACCACCACCATTATGATTATGATTATTGTTCTTGCTGCTGATGCTGCTGCTGCTGCCGAGATTGGGGTGGATCTCTGCAAAATCGTTGAGGAATTCACGCAGGAGTGTATCCGGTTCTCGTTGTGTGAGGGCGTGTGGGTGTCGCATGGTGTCGTACAATTCACACAACGTGGCGAAAGTAACAAAGCCGCTGGAAGTTGGATCGACTTTGCGCAGCACGAGATTCACAACGTGCTGTCGGCGTGGTGATATTGTCGTGAGAAACGCACGTGAAAAGGCAATGGTATCAAAGGCAGCATTATTATTATTATTATCACCATTAGTAGTAGTAGTAGTAGTAGTAGTAGTAGTAGTAGTAGTGGCATCACGGGCAAATAGGCGAGTGAGAGCAGCAAACTCGTCATCGTCCAAGTAGAGATGAATGCGGCGCAGCGCCTCACGCACACCACTAACCGTACACTCGGATTTATCTAATTGCCGCACCACATGGACCACAAGCCACACTTTTTTTCTGCCGAGGCGCTCCACCGCCTTTGAGACAAGAGCATCCATTCTCTCTTTTACTGTTTTTTTTTTTTTTTTTTTTTTTTTT
>NW_021639882.1:59715-68416 GCF_002087225.1 Trypanosoma theileri
AAAAAAAAAAAAAAAATACCATTACAGTGGTTATATAGTTTCTTTTGTTTTTTTGATCTTGTTATGTTTTGAGGGTTCGATGTTCGTTCAAGTAGTTGTGATTTTATTCCCATCTACTCTCGTTATTCAAATCAGAATTACCAATCCAATACACACACACACATATACACAGACAGACGCGGAGGTGAACCTTGCATAAATACTTCTTACCTACCTATCCTACTTCCTCCTTTCTTTCCTTTTTTTTTTTCTCTCCCTATCCATCTTTCTTTTTTTTTTTCTTTTTCTCTTTTTTTTCTCGTTCTTTTTTTCTTGGATTCTCATCGATGTATTCCTTTTCCTTCCTTTCCTTTTTATTCACCTCACACATCCTTGTATGCATGTGTTAATCCTCCTTGTGGTTCTTGTTAGCTGGAGAGAGAAAAAAGCAGAACAGGACCAACAAGAACAAAGTGTTGATAAAACCTCCGAATAACGGCATGCCAAAGACCAGACCAGCCGTTGTTGCCACCATACGCAATAAAGCAACAACAATCCACACATGATCTTGACTGCTGTCATTGCTACTGTTGCTCTTACTGCTGTTATTGCTATTACTATTATTATTATTATTATTATTATTATTATTATTATTCCCACCTCGGCCGTTAATGCATCTTGCTGCGAGTAGAATAGTGAGAAGTCCCACAAACGCCTCCGCTGCGGAGTAGAGGTTCGCCGCATCAAAGCCGGCACTACCAATAACACGATACCAGCGGAACCAGCGGTAGAGCAACAAATCCACCACTGTCCACATAGTAGTAAAGACAGCGGCAGCATCATCACCGGCATCCTGCACGTGTAAGAGTTTACGTGCTTTTTGATCGTTTAGCACAAAGTGCACGAGCGCAGTGTCCATAAGTGGAAATACCACCGCTGAAAAAACGTATTGCAATCCCAGGAACAACATTGTTGTTGATGTGGTTGTGGTTGTGGAGACTGTGAGGGAGGCGATGATGATAGACTCGGCGATGCGGCAGGCTGTGATGATGGCTGCGAGTGTGGTGAGACGCCGCATGTTAACATGATGACCCTTTGCGAGAAGCACAACGGGCAACACCATCAACGCAAAGATACACGTATTGGAGAGAAGAGCCATAGTGAACTGTTCTTGTTCTTGTCGTAGTTGGTATACGTCCGTACGCACAGAATATATATATATATATATATATATATATTAGTTATATGTATCTCTATGTATGTGTGTCTCTTTCTTTCTTTTCTTTCTTTCTTCTTTCCCCACTGTTTTAGATCCCCTTGTGATGGTTACTCTTGTGGTTCTTACGTTTCGTTGTATTTCCACAGAGTGATGAAAAGAAGGGATTAAGGAATGGGGAGACTACAATGTAAACAAACACAAAACAGAAAAAGAAGAATAGTGAGAATAGAAAGTAAAGCATAAAAAAAAAAAAAGGAAACAATCATAGTTATGATTAACTTTTCTCTATCTCTCTATCTATCTAAATCTATATTTATCTATATAGATATATTCACATACACAGCAGTTGGCAGTAGCAACCCTGTGTGGAGGTGTGGGGAAGAGTTATCGCACAAAAAAAAGAAAAAAAAAAAAACATCCGACGAGAACACACATCAAACAAACACCAACAGAGAGCAAAGCAAACCTCAAAGACAACAAAAACAACACACACACACACACGAATACAAGAAAAAAAAAGAAAAAAGATTATGAAGAAGAAAATCAAACAAAAAAAAAAAAGAAAGAAAAACAAATAAGAGAGGGGACCAGAAACAACAATAACAATAACACATATATATACACACACACCGCAAACAAAACATCAACAACAACAAAAAAAGAACTACATGGTAGTATCTGCCATAACAGATAGATTAGCAGCGAGTTGGCGAACGGTACGCCGCACAACACTAAGCTGCTCTAATGTAGACGACGCGAGAAACAGAAACGCACATCCCCCACAGCAAACCACAACAGCCACACGTATCGTTGCAACATCTTCGCGGGAATCACGCGATGGTGATCGTCGCAGCATCCGCAGTGAATTCGTCGAATGCGGCGTAGAATTTGCTGTTGTGGTGTTAGCAGCAGCAGCAGCAGCAGCAGTGAAGGAGGAAGAAGAAAGTACAGTCAATGGCAATACAGATGATAATTGAGATTGTGAAGATGATGGTGGTGGTGGTGGTGGTGTGGCTGTAGGAGGTGTGGCTGGGGGTGGTGGTATATCCCCGCAGCCACAACAGGCGGAGGAACAGCAGCAGAGAGAACAGTAGCGGGCGAATGGATTAATATTTCCAACTTCTTCATCTAATGTGAGGGACTCGGCATCACTATCGTCTTCATCCATGACTTGTTCATAGTGAATCTCTAATACCGTGCGGGAACCAATGGTGCTTGTTTCCCAGTGATGGACACAGACACGCTCTGGTAGTTGTGTGAGGTAGTTCTGTACCACACGCTCTAGCAATGATGCCACTGCTGGAATAGACTTTCGCTGTTGTTGTTGTTGTAATTGTAATTGAGGTTGGGATTGAGATTGAGATACACCTGGGCAGGGAAATACACGTAGTAAGATCGTAATACGTTCCATTCCACCAATGTGAATAACCGCCAGTGGATCGCCCACTGTTGTCTCTTCCACCACAACTGCTGCGGTTGTTGTTGTTGTTGTGATGCCTTCCATACGTACGGGATCCAGTAGAATTTGAAATGGCATCACTTCATGGCGTGTATTGCAGTAAATGAGTGAAGTGCCTTGTCCATAGTGATTACCAACCGACACGGTGTCAAGTGTACGGCGGCAGAAGGTGATGAATTCCTCCAATGTGTGTCGTGTTGTGGAGGAAAGAAAGCCAAAGGACACATACGCATCACGAATACGCAGAAAGAAGAAACTCATATACGCTGTTACAATACTTTTCCCTGTTTCTCTACATGAAGTCTTATTATTATTATTATTATCACTCGTGCTCATAGTGGTATTACCATGATTAACATGACTCTTGCTATTGCCACTGCTATTATTATTATTATTATTATTATTATTATTATTATTATTATTATTATTATTATTATAGTTATGAGGAATACCACCAACACCTGTTCCACTATCATCCCTATATCCCTGTTGCTGTTGTTGTTGTTTTGGTTCTGTATCACGCAGGTACATGGCCCAAACACTATCGGGATCAAGACAGACCTCCTGAACACAAAAGGCACCATCCAGCATTAATACACTTCCACTTCCACTCCCCATCCCACCAGCAGCAGCTGTTCCATCACCCGCATTGCCATCCACAGCACTATCACCATGAATAGGCACAAAGAGTTGCTGTGGTCGAACAATAAATGTCGTACTTTTATCATACACTTCCTGCGGTGGTGTCTTCTCAGACCACACAGTCGTAAGGGGAAATCCCCCTCTTCTTCCTCCTGTTGTGAACGGTGGGAATACAACAGAGAATCGCTCCAGGGTTGTGCGGAGATGACGTTCAAAGAGTGGCTGCCAAGAGAGATGTCCTCGTGGGAATAACTCATAACTCGCAACCACAACCATGCGACGCAATCCACGGCCAATAACAGCCGCAAACGGCACACTTTCACCACCACCACTACTACTACCATTGTTATTATTATTATTATTATTATTATTATTATTATTACCACCGTGTCTCTGCCAGTCCTGTGGGGTGAAAGGTCCAGAGACAAAGTCATTAGACAACATCTCTCCACGTAAGGCGTCCATTCCACCACCAACAACAACATCCCTCTCTTCATCCTCACAGACGGCACTCATTAGAGTGTCATCCGTTGCCGTGATACTCTCACGCAGTTGTTCGTCCAGCACAAAGTCAAGTGGGAGACGAAAACCAAGTCCAAGGCGTGGCTCTGTGCAGAGTAAATACGATGGTGTGGGCCGCGGTGTGTAGAATTGAATAGAACGCACAATTTCATTAAATGCTGTTGGCAATACACCCTTCACACGTGTATCGGCAATGTACTGTGCTGTGATTGCTAACCTTCCGTGTGTAAGAAAGACTGAAAGGGCGTAGCGCAGTCGGTTGTTGCTATCCATATAGCAATACTCCGCACAGGGGTGGGAGGTACTGCCAATGCGAGTCGTGCCGCAGGAAAGTAATTTGGCACAATCACGAATACGTGCAAGACTATTCTCACGATACTCTTCCGCTGGTGTAGTGATACTGGGATTGGATCCACTGTTGTTGGCAGCACTCACACCCGTAGTCATAGTCGGGGTTGGAGTAGCCGCAGGATTAATAATGGTGGAAGCCGTAGGGCCTGTAGTAGTACCAGCCGTAGTAGTAGTAGTAATAGTATTAGTAGTATTAGTAGTACCAACAACGGTAGCAATAGTAGGCATAACAGCAGTACCAGCACTAGTAATATTAGTACTACTACTACTACTACTAGTGCCAACAGCAGCAGCACCCGTACTAATTCTGGTACCACCACTACTACTATTACCACCAGTAGTAGCAGTAGTCGTCGTCGATGATGTTGCCACTGTAGTATTGGTAGCAGCAGTATTGATATTAGCAGCAGCTGTATTACCAGCCATAGCTGGTGATGTAGTTGTGGTCGCCGTTATGGCCATTGCCATTGCCATTGTAGGAGCCACACCAGGGAGAGGTGTAGAAGGTGGAAGGGGTGGAAGTATACATTCCTCTATAGTGATTGCCACACGGTGTTCAGGTTGACGTAAGTACCGCAATCCCACAAGCACCAATGGGGCTTGTCGTTCTTCCGTCTCCACAGCGAAGAGTATAGGCGAGAAGAGCATACGCACACCTAATACATCATCACGCCATTCCACAGCTGTTCCACTGTGTGGACGCACATGACGCTCCGCCCGCACTGCATAGTAGGACTTGGGTCCTGCTCCTACTCCCGATATAGATCCACTTTTTTTGCCTGCTGTGATGTTATGATTATGATTATTATTTTTGTTGTTATTACGATTACTGCTGTTCGTTGTGGTTGTGTTGGTTGAGCCACCGGAGGTTCCGAGTGGACAGGACGTGTGTGTTTCGTTGGAGCGGCGTTTATTTGCAATGAATGTAACGGCGGAGAGTACCACCGCGAAACCGGCGAGTACGGCCGTGAGTCCAATATTGCCAACTGCCCCACCGCTACTCATCAGAGGAGTAGAAATCGGAATGAAACGAAAGATACAAGAGAAATGATAAGAAGAACAAATAAAGTAATTTATACTTTTTCTTTCTTCCTTTTTTTTCCCCCTCTCAGTCTCTGTGGGGTGGGGGGATGGACACTGGATAGCTCCTATATGCAGTCTATTTCTATAGCTATATATATATATATATATATATATATGCTCTTTAATAGTTATATCCGTCGAGTAGGTATGCAATATAAGTAATGTAAGTAATGTGGATTTGAGTGCAGGCAGAGTTCGTAATTCTTCCGCTGCGTGCTGTAGATGTACAAACACACAAAACACTATGAATTCTTCCTATTGTTTAATACCATTCATACAAAGAGAGAGAGAGAGAAAAAAAAAAAAAAAAAAGAAACACAACCGAGATGGGAAAAAGAAGAAAGAAGAAGAATAGCAGACGGAAAAAAAAGAAAGTAACACGGAATGGATCAATCCATTCATACATATTTACACACACAAATATATATATATATATGCTCCGTTCTCTCCTTTTTTTTTCTTTCCTTTTGTATGTGGGACTTGTTTTGCAATAATCATTCTTTTCTTTTCTTTTTTCTTTTTCACTTTCTCTTTGTGTGCTTCTCCTTTTATCCCCCCACTGGCATTCCTCATTTCCTACGCTCCTACACACAATTCCCTTCTTCTCCCCCCTTTCTCTTTTGTTTTGTTCTGTGTTTTTCTCCTTCTCCTCTCTCCTTCCCTTCACACCCGATAGATCTATACAAACAAACAAACAAACAAACAAACAAACACAGACGTTATCTTCACAGATCCATCTCCTCCGCCTCTACCACATCCCCACCACCGCCGTGATTTAAGAAGGCCGGATCGTACTGCATAAGTCTAGACCGCATAGTCTTAATCTGCTCATTCTTCTGAGCCAATATTTTCTTCAACTGTTGATATTGTGTGGATTGACTCAACCGCGCGTTGAGTTCCTGTCGAACCGCGGCCACTTCTGCCCGCAGTTGCTGCACTGTTTGCTGTAAACCCTCATCCTGCGGCACCTGTGTTGCTGTTGCTGCTGCTGTAGTAGTAGTAGTGGCGGAGGCGAGTATATCCCGCATGTTGCGGAACTCTTCTGCCTCTGTCGTGCGGTTCTGCATTACACGTGTGTATTCATCACTGAGTCGATGGAGTTTCTCCTGCAGTCGCCGTACTTCGGCGTTTGCCTCTGCGAGTTGCACCTGCGCAGCGCCGGCGGCATCTGCAACTGTGAGGGGTGCGAGGCGGCCACGTGGTCCACTCAGTAATCGTGATGCCTGTTCATCTAATAAACCACCATTCATACTAACATTCCCCGCGGCAGTAGTGATAGTGGCAGTGTTGGCCATAGCACTAAGAGGCGTAAGCGTACTATTACTAGCATTCATATTATTATTATTATTATTATTATTATTATTATTATTATTATTATTATTATTATTATTATTATTATTATTAGAGGCAGATGAGAGGACGGCATTGGCATCAATTTCAATTGTGGTTCGTTGCCGATCGGCATCCCGCAAGATGGCATATAATAACGCACTGGTGGTGGATGTGAATAGTGGCATTTGTGTATCCAATGAGTGCAGCAACACGGCGGTGTGAGCTGTGATGATTGCCTTCACTTCTTCTCGTGTATAAGTTTCCTGCAGGATATTCCCCACTTGATGGTTGCTGGCATCCAAGTGGACATTGCGGCGTAGACTATCATAGGCGAGACGGGACCATTGCTGATAAGAAGAGATAATCGCACGGGACTCGGGGGATAGACCAGAAAGGGCGTCCGTCATTGTGGAAATACTACTTCTCCTTTCTTTTTTTTTTTTTGTTGTTTCTTCTTCTTCTTCTTCTTCTTCTTCTTTTTGTAATATCTACACTATTTACTGCACTCTTTATTTAGTGAAAGAAAGAAAGAAAGAAAGAAAAGGGAATGTGTATACGCAATCTACCCACTTGCATACCAATGTAATATATTATCTGTACATATAATACGCAACGGTATGTATGTATAAATAAATGATATAAGGCTCATTGTTTCTTTGTTTGGTAGATCATATATATATATATATATATATATATATATATATATATATATATATGCAAGAATGTCTCTTTTTTCTTTTCTTTTTCCTCTCATGAAAAAAAAAACAACCGCAGTAATAGTTATAGCAGCAACGGCAACAGTAGTAGTACACAAACAAACAAACAAACTAATAAATACGCAAACAACAACAACAAAGAAAGAAAAATAAAATCACGAGGAAATAAATATAATCAATACAATAGGAACCAAAAGAGAAAAAAAAAAAAAAAACTAAAAAAAAGATCATTAGTCGTATAAAGTATAGGGCAAAAAGAAGAGACAAATTACAATGGATTCCATGCAACTCCTTACAATGTACATATCCACCCCCCCTTTTTTTTTTTGACATTCTTTACGCACTCTCATTTCCGATGGTTCCCTTTCTTTTTTTTTTTATCTCTACTTATTCTCTTAAAACTCACTTCTACCTTTGTTTTTCTTTTTTTTTCTCTTTTCCACACATTTACTCATTCCGTTTATTATTATTATTATTATTATTATTGTTGTTGTTGTTGTTGTTATTGTTGTTACTAGTATTGTTGTTGCCTTTTTGCCACTAATTCCTTGAGTACATTTCTACTCGCGTTGTTGTTGTTTCCATGCAAAGACACATTCATTCAAATGTTCTTCAAAACAAAACAAAAAAAAAAAACAAATGATACCATATTAGATAACCCCCACCCAAAGACCCCAGAAAAAAAAAAATTTTTTTTTATTCTTTTTTTTTTTCTTTCGTATTTTTCTTCTCATATTAATAATCTCTTTTTTTTTCTTCTTTCTGTTATATTGTTTTGCTCATTTTTTTTTTTTTAGATCTTTTTTTTTATTTTTTATTTTTATTTCCTTTTCTGCAGCTCCAACCTCCCTTTCTTAGAATTCATCATCCCCCTGACAGGTATCTTTTTTTTTCTTTTTTTCTTTTAATTTCTTTTTCACTTCAATTGTTTTATTTCTTTTCTTTTTTTTCCTTTTCCATTTCCCTGTTAGAAGAGGGGTTGGTAGAGGTGAATGGTTCTCATTCTCATTTCTTCTCATCCTTCTCATTAACATCATCATCATGCTGCTGCTGCTGCTGCCTGTACTGTGATGTAATGTATATAGATAGATAAATAAAGATATGGAGAGAGAGAGAGAGAGGGAGAGGGGAAGAAAGAGGGAATAGAATGCAGATGCCTATACCTGCAATCAAATATATACGTATATATATATATATATATATATATACTTGTGTGTGTGTGTAATATACGACTCTGACTCTTATGTTTTTTTTTGTTTATTTTATTTTCAGTTTATTTTTATTTTTTTCCTTTTTCCCTCAACCCCTAAAAATGGAAAAAAAAAGGAACTATCAACTAATAAACAAGAAGACCCAGAAGTTTCTTATCACTTTATTTTCTTCCACACACACACACAC
>NW_021639882.1:68796-91821 GCF_002087225.1 Trypanosoma theileri
AATAATATCTTTTCCCCAACCTTTTTTCTTTTTCTTTATTTTTTTTGTCCCCCCCCCCCACCATCCTTTGTTTGTTTATACAACTTTACTCCCGTGGAAGCACCTTACCAAGTTCCTCAGAAAGACGCATTTTAAACAGTTTTCGGAAGAATGGCACCGCCTCACCGCGACGAAGAATGAATTCACCAGATGCTATTTCCCTTGGAATAACGATTGGTATATTTGGCTTGGAACCACTACCATTACCACCACTATTACTAGTACCAGTACTAGTACTATTCGTATTCATATCAATGCAGCGTCCACCGTTATTGTGCGGTTGTGTCAGTGGACGACCTCCTCCTCCTCCTCCAGTACCACTACTGTTGCTGCTGCTGCCAGCCCCAGTAGCGGTAGTCGTAGTATTATTATTATTATTATTATTATTATTATTATTATTATTATTAACACCGCTGTTCATACTACCACGCTGTACAGCATTGGTCGTACCAGGAAGTGCTTGAGGACAAGAGGGAGCAGCTGCAACAGCAGCAGTTGCTGTTGTTGTTGCTTCCACCATAGCAGAGTTTTCATTCCTCTTATGACTCTTATTCTCAGCCCCACTGCTTTTACTACTCATGATGGTGGTTTGGATAGCAGGTGTGAGAACCCCAGTGGGGGTTTTGACGGTGGCTGGGGATGCCCGGGTGTTGTTGTTGTTGTTGTTATTATTACTATTACTACTACCACCACTACTTCCCCACCCAACCGTTGGGGCAGAAGTAACCTGTACACGTTGAAGCTGTTCTGCTGAAATAGACGCTGGTGAGGATGCCTTCAATTTCCCAACAAGATCCGCCAAGCGAATACCACCCGCCCCTGCACTCATAGTTACAGCTGCAGAGGGTGAGGCCGCCATGGTAGAAACCTCTTCTAATGCACTGCGTGGTTTTGGAATGGCGGGACCCGCATCGGTGGTTGTGGGGGATGACCCTTGAAAAACTACCTTCTGCTGATCCGGTTGTTGTTGTTGTTGTTGTTGTTGTTGTTGTTGTTGTTGAGTTTTTAGCATGAGTGCCTTGAGAAGAGAAGTACCAGATGTTTCCGTTTCCGCTGCTGTTCCTGTAGTTCCTGTTGATGTTGATGTTGTGGTTGATGTGATTGGCAGCATTGCTGCTGCACTCGTATCCTCTCCTGGTTTCTGCAGCACCAGCAGAGATGCCAACTTCACCAATGCCCCTCGTGGTTGTTGCAGTCGCCCATCAAAGCGACTCCCACCGGTGAAAGGCTCATCAAACACCACCTCCGCCTCATGACTGGTGGCTAACAAACGAACAACGGTTCCCACCGCACCAAACGGCACACAACCCGCCGCACGACAATTCACTACACGTGCGCCCAAACAAAGTGTCTGATCTTGCGGTAGTGGCAGTTGTAAGATGTGTCCACCTACACTGCGGGTGATGGGAAAGTACAAGTGTCGCTTCACAACAGGCCGAAGAGTGAGTTCCCGCACACGTCGCGGGGTGTGACGATCGAGTTCCGCCTCCAATTGACGTAAATGTTCACGTGTGAAGGCATCATCACTTGCGGTCACTAAAGGTACATCGCGTATACCACAAGCCTCAATAAAAGATTCCATCTCGCTAAGAACATCATCCACTTCCCTATCTTGCCAAATACCGGTCATGAATTGCGGTGGCTCCAATGCCTGTGGGGCTGCCGCTCCTGTTTCCAGTCGTTTAATGAGTGGTTGGAACTTGTGTACATATTCCTTAATCAGCGATACCGCCTCACGGGAGAACCATGTGGTGTACTGCACTGCACGACTGGAACGGCCAAGAAAATCACTCTTGCTGGCATTTTCAAGATAATGTCCAGCCGGTTCAGTGCTTTGTGCGAGTCGTGAAAATACATCATCGCCGTATGGTGCCCAGGCGTTGGTTTGTCGTGGTACAAGCTTTGCATATCCCAATCGTGTGAGATGATTACGTGTAAAGACGATACCCAAACCCACTTCACGGGATCCATACTGTGGTGTGGTGCGTAGAGATCCCACAAGGAGTCGTAATGGTAAAGATCCCAATCGCATTTCACTCGCCACTTCATGTAATGCCATCCAATTACGAGGTGTGGCATAAGATAAAAGAGATGCGGGAATCGTCAAGGGATCTTGATAGACTCGGATCGCCACAGCGTACATATCCTCACCATAAGAGGTGGAGTCTAGGACGAAACCAGCACTACCATATGCCTGCATAGGGGTTTTCTTATTCTTTGGTTCTGGACCAATAAAAATAACTTTAGCCCCAAAACTTGTATCCCCTTCTGCACGATCTCGCTCCACATATCGTGCATCCTCTATCATGTTTACATCCTGTAATCTTGAAATAAGGGGCATCGCATAGCACATTTCATCTTTTGAAAAGTTACGCACAATCCGCCCCTTACGTGTCACACGCATACCAGTGAAGATATTTACATATACCAACAGAGAAACACTATCCACAGAAATACCTAATTTCTCCTTCATATACTGTTTATGTGTTTCACACTCCCGTGTAAAGTTAGATGAGTCATCACGGTTTAACTCCTTCGCCTCACTACCACAGAAGGTACCATCCTTTGTTATCACCGCACGGAAACTCATAAATCTATCACTAATACACGCAATACGTGCACGACGGTAGTGTGGAAATCCAACCAATACTTCCTGTCCAACAAGTGGGGCCATATCACGTGCACTAGCATTTTCCATCATAGTATCATTTAAAGCGAGAATGATACTCTCCTTACGTGTAGGCATTCCAAAAATGCTCACCGCACCGGTTTCACGTTGTACACGGATATTATTCCACTTACTGTGAAGTGTCGCAAATCCTTCTAACATCTTATCCCCAATCGCCACACCTGGACAGAGTTTTGGCACAAAATGAACAAATGGTGGAAAATCATATGGTTGTCGTCGCACTCGTACATTCTTTAATGGTCCAAAGAATTCATTCGGTACCTCATACTGCTGCATCTCAGCATCGAAGGTGAAAATCACAGGCGTTCCAAGCGTATTGTGTGCCTGATCCTCAGGTGTCACCTTATCTTGAACAGAATTATACGCCGCTAGTAGTGTGCGTTCGTCGATAAATGGAATGAGCACAACACCCTCCCACGGTGCTCGTGCCCCTTCACGATCAATCTGTAGATGCTCTGGAAAGTATTTGGCGAGTGGACTCGACTTACTACGGAGCAGTGGCCAATACGCACGTGGGATAGAACGGTATGATAAGGGTGGTAACACCGCTAAGAGTTGTTGATGCGGTAGAAATGGTTTACCAAGATCAAAGTGAACCTTTGCAGCCACCGCAGGAAGATTTACCAAATCACTTGCCATAGGAGCATAGTGATGCGGGAAGAACCACTTCCATGAGGGTGGTCCATTATAGTAATATCCAAATACCCACATAATTCCTTCCACATAATGAAGTCGCAGATCGCTCATTTCTTTTCCTTGTGGATCCCATCCATTCGCAAAGCCGTGTTTCTCACGGTAGAAACGATCCTTATACTCATGCAAAGATTCCACCGCGGTGGATGCAATCACTGTTGCCTCATGGGAAGGATCACGTCTTGCCATTTTACGTTGATACTCCTGCTCTTGTGCCTCACGGGCTTTAATAGTGGTAAACTCAATCTCTGCAAGTCCCTGCAACCATAACTCTACGGCACGCCAATCTATTTTCCCATTCTCTGTCAAGTACATAGAGTGTAGTAATATACGCTGACAGTACACATCCAGCATTTGCACAAGGCTTCCATCATGAATGCCAAGCGTTGGAATACTTGGTAAGAAGTCATTCCCAACAAAGAAGCACATTAATACAAAGTCATCCAAGACACGTTCCAAGTCATAAATGGGTGGCAACTTGGCCCCAAGTCGATCACGCAAATCAAGATCAAGATAATCACGCAGTACATTCACATGAAAAAGCACAAATTCATCAGCTTTATGATAAGACTTATCCGCAACAATTCCATTTGCCTCATCCTCCTCTCGCTGTTCACGCACACGTCGTGATTCATTTCCAGCCCCAAATGTCACCACCTCTCGCAAAAGAAGAAAATGTGGTTCATGAGTGGCAAGTGCAAGCATGACAAGATCAGCGTCTAATCCATACATGCAATGAGACTCATTTGGATCATACCCCGGCTGCATCTTACGGCGACGAATAAAATCCACAATCTTATGTTCTCCCTCACCAGGGTGATTGTGTCCAGAGTAGATCACCTTGCAGTTTTGCCACGCCGGGTCAGTGGCAATCTTCATGGTGATAAAGTACTGCAATTGTTCACTCACCCGCACCATGAAATTCGTGCCAGGGGTGATACAGTTGCTGTCAAACACATCCTTCTCATCTGGCAATTCCTCACCGCGGGCAAGAGCCTCCTCACGTGCTACCATCATATCATATGCACTGCGGTAACGGCGTTGTCGCTGCTGGTTCATCTTGGCCCTCGGCGCCACGCCATCAATAGCCAACAGAAAATGTTTACGTGGTTGAATAACATTAAAAAGTTTCTCAAGATAAACAAACATAGCCTCAACCATGGCCTTTTCCGTTGCGGATTTTTGTGTGGCATCTACATCATTTGGATGTGTGCAATTGTGAATAATGCCATTCATGTCTAGATATAGATTGTCAACAGGCGGTGGGCAATCACGGAATGGGGTGATAACAGACGGGCAGCGCTCTGCCACCCATCGAAAGAACTTTGGAACACCCATATGTGTTTCTTTCTTCTTGTCGCTTTTTCTTCTTTCTTTTCCTTTTTTTTCTTTTCTTACTGTTTTGTATTTTTTCCCCCACTCTTTTTTTTTTTTAATTTACTTGTAGTTTCCCTCTCTTCGTTGTCTATTATAACTCCGTCCCGTTTCCCTTCTCTTCTCTAGCTCTTGTGTTCTTCTCCTCCTCCTTCACACACACACACAGACACAGAGACACAGACAGAATCTCTCTCTCTCTCTTTCCTTCTGTTCTCTCTTCCTCTTCTTCTTCCCTCTTTCGCAGTTAAATGAGGGGATGTTTCCTTCTTGTTGCTGCTGCTGCTCTTGTTCTTCTTTCTTATTCTTTTTCGTTTCTTGTGGTTCCTCTTCTCTTTGTTATGACTCTGCACCGCCTCCTGACAGTTATCGAATCCTCGACACAGATAACAAAGAAAAGACAGAGAAGCACACACACACACAGAAACAAACAAACAAACGCCCCTTTTTTCTTTTTTCTTCTCCTTTCTTTTTTTTTTTTTTGTTCCTCCTTTAGGGTAAAACAAAAACAAAAAAAAAGACTTTCACACACACACACACCTACTGTGTCTTATCAGTCCGTGTGCGTGCCACGTCGGTCGTACTCTTTTTTTTTTCCCTCTTCTTGTCTTTGTTGCTGCTCGATTTCTATTTTTTCTTTCTTTCGTTTCGCTATCAAGCGCTTGACAAAAGAAAGAAAAAAAAAAAGAAACGATGTGCGACAGATGAGGTGGGATGCAACCCCAAAGAAAAATCTTTCGAACTCTTGTAACTCTAAACAATAAGAAAAAGAAAAGAGAAAAAGCAAAACATATATACAATTCCATGTAGAGCAGAGAAAGAATGAGAAACATATGTATAGATAAATGAGAAATACAAGCCCAGACACACACATGGACACAGATACAGACTGACTGATAGACAAAAAGAGAGAAAGATATATGTACTCTCATCAAGAAAATGGAACATGGGGGAAAGGAAAAAAAAAAAAACAATAGGAATAAAATGATCCATGTACACGTGTAAATGTATGCGTGTAATTACTTGCCTTGGATTTCTTTTTGTTTTTCTTTTTTTTTTTTGGTTATTTGCTCATTCATACTAGATCCATCGACTCAAAGAAAGACGAAAACAAAGCAAAAAAAAAGACTGAGCAAAGAAGATAAAAGGCATGAAAGAAAAGAGAGAAAGAGGAAAAAAAAAAGACAAAGGTATGAAACGCAGCCTTCGTCCTCTTCTCTCCTAATTGGCAATCCCTTTTCGTCCTCACACCACTTCACTCCATATGCCTTATAGAAACTTTCTCCTCTTCTTTTTCTTTTCATTTCCCCTTCTTCTTTCTTTCTTTCTTTCTTTCCTTCTTTCTTACTTTCTTTCTTCTTTGATTTCTATACATCACTCATAATATAGAATACACATACACACGAAACAAAGTATATATATATATATATATATATATATATATATATATATATATATATATACATATATATATATATACGTATATATACGCACACACACTTCCGAGTATATTGGTATACATGTATTTATGTAATATTTGTATTATATACGTACATAGACAGAAATATTCCTCTAAGCCATAGATGCTGGTGTCTCATTAAATCGCACAGAACGCTTTTCAACAGGCACCGCTTCATCCACTGTATCTCTATTCTCCGTCTCACGCGGGAGACGCCGTTCGCCGTTGCCATCCTTCTCTTCACTTGCCATACGATCTGCCTCCATACTCTCCATGGCAGTTGCCCTTGTGGTTTCCTTTACGGCGCTTCCTTGATGTTCACATGGGAAGGCGGGTGCCTTGGCGTGTCGACGACCCACAATGGTGCTGTTTGGCTTCACTGTGCCAGTGCGTGTGAGGGAGTGCTTTACGGTGCAGTTGCGTTGATTGATGGTGTTGGCATCCCGTGCGAGATCCATGGTGTAGTCACCGACCTGATACACCTCCGCACAGTGACAGTGTCGTCCACCCGCGGTGCCGCGATTATACGCACGCGGACGATAATCACTGCTGCGCATTGGCACAAAGTCACTGCGTACATCCCGCGCCCCCGTTGAGGGTTCACTCGGCCGCAGCAGAAATGAAATGTGACTCATTGGTGTAAAGTCATATCCAGCCTGTGAAAGCACCGGCGGTGGACAGGAGGCGTACAATACCTGCGGTGCAAATGTACGTGGAAGCGTCTTGGCAGAGGAGGATTGCGACTGCGACTGTGATTGTGTATAATGTCCATGCTCATTCACAAGCGGCCGCAATCGTGGCAGTAGTCGTGTGCGACTCTCCATCGCCGCCGCTGCCGTTACCCCGCGGAAAACGGAATTTGGATCATATGTTCCCACACACGCGAGGGTTGCCGCGTCGTTGGGGTTCCGCCGTGCGTACGTGTCAAAGCCGCCCGTTGCGAATTGAATGCGTCCCTTGAGAAATCCCCACTGCGTGCGATTGGCGTCCTCCACGGCGTCTAAAGCATCGCGGTAGGTGGCGCCTTTTGGGAGTGCGTGTGTGGTCCACCGTGCGAGGGCGTGATCGCGTGCACTGCTGACACTACCGCCCTGCACATTCGACTGTGTGCGGGTGCTGCGCAGATGTTGGCTGACGCTGGCTGGCAGCCCGGCCATCGTGTAGCCCTTCTTGCGGAGTTCCTTCTTCGGCGGCAGCAGCAGCAGGGCGTAGCTGATGGGCACAGACTCCGACATGTCCTTTGTAGAAAACGTTGCGGGTAACATTGGAGGAAAAAAAAAAGGGGGGACTAAGAGTAGAAAAGAAAAGAAAAAAAAGAAATGAGGTGAAAAGAAAAGAATGAGATTTTTTGTTTTTCTTTTTTCTGCGTGCGTGTGTGTGTACAGATGAGATAAAGGGGGGAGGACAGGGAGGACAGGTAGGAGAAGAAAGAAGAAGAAAAGATTGGAAATAAAAATAAAAGTCATGTGTTTCCCTCTTAGTTGTTGTTACTGTTATTCCAGTCGTTGATACTGCTTTCTCTTTGGCGTCTTCCTTCTCGCCCACCTTTTTTTTTTTCTTTTCTTTTCTTTCCCTGTCTCTCTTCTTTTCTTTCTTTGCTCCAAACTGTCAACTGTGGAATATCAGGAAGAGAGAAAGTCAAGTATAAATAAATAAATAAATAAATAAATAAATAAATAAATAAAAGAAAAAAAAAAAACGATTCGTCTATGGATGTGGGGTTTCTGTAATTTGAAGCCATCTATGCAATCCATCCCACACATGACGGTGGGAAAATGGCACAGCAGCCACCATCCACTGCAGCCGTACACGATACTTCCCAACACGTCCAAGAAGGAGCAATACAGTCATTAACGCCATATATATATATATATATATATATATATATATATATATATATATTAAAAGAGAGCTTCTATGTCAAATATATTAATTGAACCACCTCCATTCTTTTTACGAGTTCCCACATGAAGTGGAACCACATCCACGTTTTCTTCTTCTCTTCCCATTCCTGGTGTTGTTGTTGTTGTTGCCGTTGTTGTGGTTGTACGTGTGGGTCCACGTCGTCTCGGCTTTGCTGTTCTGTTAGATCGTTGTTGATGTTGTTGATGATGTTGTGCTGTGGCGTCAAAGACGTTAAAGCGAGAAGCACTTAATCGTGTTGTTTCCGCTGCCGCTGTGGCTGTATCTGGAATAATGTCATCTGCGTCTATGGCACGTGTAGTGGCAAGCACCGAATTCCTATGCCCATTCCCCGCCATCTCTGCGGCATTTTCCATCTCTACAGTCTCAGAACACACTGTTAGTTGTTGTTTCCGAAAACACTTTCCACCCAACGCAGTACCATGACTACCATTAGCAATCGTATTAACAGGATAAGAAGAAGAGAGAGTACTGTATGGCTGGAAGCATGGATACGACGGTAGTGTAGGTGAACCCGATACAACGAGATCTGCGGTAGTAGTAGTAGTAGTAGTAGTAGTAGTAGTAGTAGTATTAGTATCAACAGTACCATCGACATCTGTGTGTTCTCGTGTAATCCAACCGTTCATGTTCTCTTCTTCACTGTTTGGCATTCGTCCATCACACCCTTCATCACTCTTCTCACGGCCGTTATGTTGATGATGATGATGATGATTATTATTATTATTATTATTATTATTATTATTATTATTATTATTATTATGATCCATCTCTGTATCACTGTGTGTTTCGCGGAAGAGTGGGTTTGGGTCGGTGCGTCGACCAGAAGGACTATTTCCTGTACGCCTACGTTTTGCCCCAGCCGTTTTTTTTTCCGTTGCTTTTGAGGTACACACCACTTCACGTTTTATCTCTCGTACTTCTTCTTCTACTTCTTCTTTTTCTTTCTGCTGTGGTGGTGGTGGTGGTGGTGGTGTTTGTTGTTGTTGTTCTTCTTTTTCTTCTTGTCGAGATGGTAGTTCCTTCGCTCCTTTGGTTTCTTTCACCTCTGTTATTGTTGTTGTGGTTGTTGTTATTGGTTTCCCCAAAGGCGGTTCCAGTACCAATGGTGTAATACACACGATACTCTTCACAAGCTGAAGATACTCCACACACCGCAGTTTATGTGTTTCCTGCAGTATACGCACACAGTGGCGGAATGGTAATCGTTCACGACGATTGTACAATATAATATGACTATGATGAGAGGCCGCAAAGGACTGCAGAAGTGTCTCTCGTTGGGTTTCGTCATTCCCCACATCTTGTAGAGAGAGATCCAACTGTACTTGTGCCTGTGTGTATGGGAGGAAATTACACACCTCCGCATATAAGGAACGTTGAAGGACTATAATTATACGACCAGCGAAGAGTGTACGGCGGTTATTTCTATTCGCTGGAAACAACAATAATTGTTGTTGTTTGTGTGTTTGTGTTTCTGTTTGTGGATTATAAGCAAGATCTTCTTTTTCCCACAGAGTGGCCCAGAAGGGATCTAACATTGGTGCATATGCCTGTGGATCTAACAATATTCCTACTCCACTCATACTTCCATTCATTTCCCCTTCTTTTTCTTCTTCTTCTTCTTCTTTACTGTTCTTATCACCCCCACTATTATTATTATTATTATTATTATTATTATTATTATTATTATTATTATTATTATTATTATTATTATTATTATTATTATTATTATTATGCGTCTTGTTGATATTTCCGAGTGCCTCCACGTACGCGGGTGTCACGATAGGGGCAGAACGGCACAACATGGCAATTCCAACGGCTGTGGGTGTCAACAGCGGCGTGACGAGACAATTCGCTTGTGTATAGTCCCCCACCACACACGCACAGCAGCGACGAACACTACACTGCAGTTGTGTCTTCTGTTCTTCCTTTACAATACCGAGAGAAAAGAGACGCAGTGGGGTCCATCGCAATTGCAATAACACGGGTTGCGTTGGTGGATGTGTTGTTGTTGTTGTTGTGGTAGTTTCTGTGGGTTGTGTGCCAATGTGAATAGTGAAATGCCGCCAGGTGAAGTGTTTGCGGGGAGTGCGAAAAGATTCACCACGTGAGAGGCGAGATCGTAACAGTGGACGACGGCGGCATATTTGTAATGTGCGTGTGGCCGCAGGACCATCATCCATGTTGTGACTACGCACACTATTCATACTACTATCACTATCACTATTACTATCACTACTAGTAGTAGTATGTGTATGAGTACTACTCGTACTACTACTTCTGCTGTTGTTATTATCTAAAGAAGAGGCGCATACTTCTGTCCCGTGTGTGGAGGTGTCTGTGATGATGACACAGGGTCTTCTTTTTAAATCCCGTGTGTTTTTTTTCTCTTTCTGTTCACTTTCTTTTTCTTCTTTTTCTTTTTCTTCTATCTGCAGTGTGAGATGTTTGCGACTAATGCTGGCATTGCCTGTGAGTATAATGTCGCAGTCTCCTCTTCCCACCGTGTATACTTTGCCCCGCACCAGACAACAGCAGGCACGTCCATTCACATACACAATCCACATATATATATATATAGACTAAATGTATGTTGTAGACAGACGTATATGTTTACACTGTCTCTTCACTCAGAGATGTGTTTTATGTTCTTTTTTTTCTTTTCTTTTCGTTTATTCCCTTTTTTTATGGTACAGTAGTGAATTACAGTGTGTTTCCTTTCGCCTTGAAAGGAAGAACTGTAAAGCCAGAAAAAACACCATGTATAATAATAATAGTAATAACAATAACAATAAGAGTGGAAAAGAAAAAAAAAACAAAAGGAGAACAACAGTACAAACGAAGAGGAATACACAACTAAAACAAAATAAAAAAGCCTCATATATATTTATTGCGCATGATCCTTTTCTTCTTTTCGTTATTTATTTATGTATTGACGCATATAATTAAGAAGAATATACGCCCACCACTACGGCAAAAAAAAAGAAATATATATCTATATATAGATATATAGATATAGAAATAGAAAAACAAAAAAAAGAAAAACGAAAAAAAAAAATCACTACTTCCATTCCCATTCATTTTTCTTTTTTGATACCTGTTACTTTCATCACGTATAAGCAACCTTAGACAAAGACTCACTTCACTGTTTTTTTTTTTTTTTTGCTTCTTTTACTTTACTCAGAAGCATACTTTCCCCTTTTTCCCTTTTCCCCCGTTCATCTCCCGTATAGTATTGATATTGTGTAATGACTGTTGATTCACTTCCCCCTCCCCCTTTTTTTTTATGTTTTCCCTCCTCTCAATCCCAAATACATCACAATAGCGATAACTACAAAAAAGGATCCTGCAATACAAATATTAAAGCCAAGCCAAATCATCTGCAGAGTGTCTGGTGTTTCCACTGGACATTCACTGAACTGCGAGATACAGCTATCATAACTCATGCATCCTTCACTACAGTACTGCACCTCCCTTTTATTATTAATATTATTATTATTATCATTGTCATTAATATCCCTCCCATACGTACGCATAGAGTACATCCTGCTGGTATTCACCTTCTCCGCTTTCTTCATATTGGGAATATCTGGGAAGAAACATACCTTCTTTGGATCTTTGGGGCGGCTGCAGAATACACCGCCGCTGTTCACACAACTTGAACATGTGTTCTCCTGCACAAAACAATCTGGAAAAGACATGCAGGCAACACCGCAACTGCAGTTAAATGATAATTGACATGTCATGTCTGTCGGACACCATTGCATGTTATCACGTAACGTACATCTGGAGCATGTGGAGATCATTCCAGCATCCAACACCGCCTCTGCTAATAATATTCCCATTCCTCCTCCTTCTTCTTGTTGTTGTTGTAGTGACAATAATAATAATATGAATAGTTGTAGTAGTAGTAGAGGAAAGAAAAGGAATTGCCGCATTGGATTTGTCAGACAATCCCTCCGCTCCTTTTTTTTTTTATTTTTTTTACTACTATATATATGTGTGTGCGTTTGTTGTCAGTGTTGTTGAATTATCACGATGATGATGATGATGATGTGAAAGAAGTTGAAAGAAATAAAGCGAAAGAAGATGGGATTTTGAGAAATATTCCAAGAGCCACTCTCTTCTACACTCCATCAGAGAAAACAGCTCACACACACAAACACAAACACAAATACACATACATATATATATATATATATATATATATATATATATATATATGTATATAGAGAGATACAGATAGATATAAACAAAGAAACAATGACGTACACACACCTTTGATTTAATTTTGTTTATTTCCATGATTGATGTAACCCCGGGGAGTGTGCAGACTGACACACACACACACATAGAGAGAGAGAGAGAGAGAGACACCAGTCTCATCTCATCCCCACTATAATCTTTTTATCGTCCTTTTTTTTTTTCTTTTATTTTCTTCACACTCCCATTCACGTTGTTGTTATTATTACTGTTCTTGGTGGTTTCCCCTTAGCGCCGGATTCCCCGCAGAGCCCCATTCACCGCCAAACGGTCTGCCATCACATTCCCATGCACACCGCTGTGGCCCCGCACATGTTCAAACCGCAATGCCAATCGTCGTGCGGCTCGCATGGCTGTTGTGTGCATTAAACCAAACTCCATCGTCAATCGGGCGGCGTAGCGTTCCTCGTGTTGTGTGCGCAGTGCCTGCAGTCTACGCCAGAGATCACTGTTCAACACCGGTGAGCCACTGATCGTTGTAAATTTACGTTTGAGCCAAAATGGCATGAAGATATTCGCCCCGCGTATCACATATGTGCTGTCACTATAGACATGCAGATTGTAACAACGCCGGGCCTGCAGGGCGGTCTGCAAAACGTGAATGACAGCGTACAACTCCGCGCGGTTGTTTGTTTGCGGCTCGTGATCCGGCAACGGTAAGGAGAAATTGCACAGGAGAGTATCCAGATCACTATTATTATTATTATTATTATTATCACTATTATTATTATTTCCTCCGGTTGTTCTTGGTACGTAGTAACCACCGTATCCACCACGTGCTCGTCCGGGTTCCGTCTTGCCGTTACTACGACACGCACCGTCCACATACACTTTCACCGCCTCTTCTTCTCGTGCACGCATCCATTCGATGGATATTCCATCCTCAATCAATGGCAATGGCCCCTCACTGTTGTTGTTGTTGTTGCTGTTGTTGTTGCTGTTGTTCTTATTATCGCTATTCTTACTGTTACTGTTACTCGTGTTGTTATTCATGTCATGGTGACTTTCTTCTCGGCTTCGCTTCTCTGCATGTGTATGTGTTCGCGGTGGGCATACATCTTTTTGAGAAGTATGTGTACACGCCGCCGGTACATCATCCACCATTGACGGGTTTACTGTATCCGGTAAAACCACCACCCGCTTATTCACTATTCCCTTATTCTCATCCATAAACTTCTGCGCATCTTCCTCTGTTGAAAAGGATTTAAAGCGGGCATGTGGGAAGCCTGAGACCTGCGCCTCACACTCACCCCACGTGTTGAAAATGCCTACAGTGCGGCCAACCGCCACAGCGTAGTATTTTTGTTTTGATGACCCTCCCATTTGTGGAGATAAATAGGATGATCCCACACCCTTCACGTAATGTACAGATTCCTCTACTTTTGCTCTCACTGAAAAAAAAAAGAAGTAGAACAAAAACAACAACAACAATGGAGATAAATCCATTCATATTAAAAAAAGATTAATAATAATAATAATAATAATAATAATAATAATAATAATAATAATAATAATAGGAATGGAAATAACAATAATAAACAAACCACCCACATACACATACATACACACACGGACGCCGATAAACAAGAGTCTTCTTTTTTTTTTTCCCCCGCTTCGCTAATAAGATACGGTAGGGTGTAATTCCCCGCGAATCTTCGCAAGCAAATCCATGACTGTTGCTAAAGTCACACGTCCCTGCGGTACTTTTGCGGCTGCCGTCTCCCACAGTGCCCCCTCACGAGCAGAGAGTTGTTCTTCCCACACCCGCAGTTCCTTTGCACGTTTATCCACAGACTCCGCAGCAGCCGTAATCCGTTTCATCTTCTCTCCGTACTTTTCTTGTTCACGGCGTAGGGTGCGTTCCCAGTTGATCAGAGACTCACGTTGTAGTCGTAATTCCGCCTCCCGCTGTTTACACGCCTCTTCTCGCTGTACCACTGTCAACTCCTTCGCTTGTACCGCACGGGCACTTTGTTGAATTCGCTCCACACGTTCCCGTGTATCTTGCAAGAAGAGTTCCTGCTGTTCATCTATTTCTTTTTCACGGGCCTCAATGTTGGCAGTCCGTGTGGTGAGAGATGCCCGTTCCTGCTGCAGCAACTCATCACGCTCCGCCAACTCCCGCTCACGTGCATCTAACGCACACTTCACCTCTTGCAATTGCTGTCTATATGTGTCGGTTACTATCTTTGGAGCCAATCGCTCCTCCTCTTGTTGGAGTTTTTCCTCCCGCAGTGTGAGTCGCTCCTCACGTGCGGCGGCCTCTCTCTCACGGCGGAGCACAGCCTCCTCTCGCAGCTGCAAATCCATCTGTCGCTTGCGTATCGCTCCAGATGATGACATCTGTTGTTTGGAAGGAGATGAGAGAGACGAGACCGGGTGTGTAGAGTCCTGTAATTGTTGTAATTGTAATTGTTGTTGTGGTAGTTGCAGGTGAGCAGAGGGAGAAGTAAAGGGAAGAGGCGTATAGATAGGAGTTACATCATGCCAATCGTAACTGGTCTTGAAAAGTCGCTCCTGCCGCCTATCAGGAGGACATGGACTCCCTTGTTGTGATTTCTTTCCACTCTCTAGTGTAGTTGAAGAACCCCCAACATGTAAGTGTTGCGGGGTATTAATGTTGTTACTGTTATTGGTATTGCTGTTGTTTTGTGCAGCGAAGAGCTCAGCTGCAACTCGCCAAGCAGATGATGAAATGGGAGAAGAAGAAGAAGAATAAACAGTTGTACCGTCATATTTGTTATTATTATTATCATTGTTGTTGTTGTTGTTGTTTCCTTGTGGTGATAGAGGAAACATAATCTGTGCAATAAACAATTTTCCCACCTTCTCTCTCCCTCTCCTCTACTATTGTTTTCTTCTGCCTTGTGTCGCTTGCACCAACGACTGCAGCAATAACAAACAACAGTAGGTGCAACAGAAATCAATAAGAGCAATAACAAGAGAGGAGAGGGCACTAATGCAAAAGAGTGCAAGATATTATGATGAGTTATACACAGAAATAAAAGCAAAAAAAAGCAAAACCTATAGTTTATACCCTCATAGCTTCGTTTTTTTTTTTTTTTTTTTTTTACCTTCAACTCTTAGCTGAATAAATATATGTATATATATTCATTTTTTTTATGTATTTATTCCTTCTTAACTCTCCTCGCTCTCTTAGTTTCTTACTCATCCCCCGTTCTCCACACTCAAAGAAGAGAAATAAGAAGAAATGAAAAGAGAAAAAGAAAAAAAAAACAAAAAACAAAAAACGAAAAAAAAAAAAAAAATACTCTTTGTGAGAGTATCTACTTACCATCATACACTAATTCTGTTCTCCCAGCTGCATAATCCCTGCCACAAAATCGCCATAGGGTATCTTGTTAACATCATTACCTTCGTCGCCTCCATTATTAGTAATATTAGTATTACTATTATTATTAGTACTACTACTACCACTACTAATACTACCATTGTTGCTCGTGGAAGCGATGATGTAACGGCAGAGATTTTCTGTTGCTCGCACACTACGAATACCTTCACTCTCCAAAATAGAATTAACAGCTTCAGCGCATGCATCCGCATAAACAAACGCACCACCATCACTCTCACGCAGAAGAAGAAGCAATAGTCGTTGTGCGAAGGGACGCACGGCGTGACACAACTCCACAGCCAAAGATATTTGCAATGAATGCGATTCACTCCTTCTTTCACGATGTGGAGACTTAACTCTACCTTTGGTTCCTCCTTCTGTAGTTAATGCTGTTCTCATTCTTCCTCTGAGTAGTGAAGAAGGTTTTAGCATTGCCACTGGGGGACATCCATTAGCACTATCATTATCATGATTATGATCAGTACCACTACCAGCACTGCTTCTTCTACTAGCACTACTACTACTACTACTTATTCTTCTATTAGTACCATTAGTAGTGGGTACAGTAGTATCCGCATTAGCAGTAGAAGCAACCACATCCAGTAGCTGACGCATACCACTTGGAGGTCTAAGAGGCAAACTATCTGCATCATCATTATTCCCACTTTCACCGCCTTCTACAGAGGTTTCACACACCGATTCAACAGAAGGAGGCCACGAGAGTGTACTCTGCTGCGCCGTTGACATCTGCAACTGCTGCGGGTTATTGTGATGATGGTTGTCGTTTGGAGCTAGAGAGCCATCAACACTACGGGGTGTGCCACACCATGCCTTCTTCTTTGAGAGTTTACGTTCACCATTTCGTGGTGGTGGTAGTATTCTACCTTCGTCCTGGTCCTGACCATTTACATCATCTTCTTCTTCATCATCTTCAATGTCTACGTTCACATCGAGAACAATGGACTCTTCCACAACAGCACGCCAGTCAACCAAAACCGGTACACTTGTGTTGGGAGAAACTACACATCCTGTTTTTCCTGCAGTAGTGCCTTGAGGGCTTAAGCGCAACGCAGAGCTGTTGGTATCAACTCCCGCCAATCCCCGTTGTTCCGGTTCCGGTTCCTGATATGATTGCGCTCCTGTAAAACCACACACTCCCCGTGGTGGAGTACACCGCTCACCAGATCTTGCGAAAGATAAATTGCCTCCGCATGGTACAACCTCAGAATGGTGTATGGCATTTCTATTGTAGTCATCATGAACATCCCTAATATCATATTCTGGGCATAGAATAGTAGTGGTGTCCTGTTCTTGTTGTCGTTTCTCTTTTGATGGGCTTATACTTGCAGAAACCAAATGTGGGGAGGCCAAACAGCTATTAAATCCTTCTGAGGGTGGAGTCTTCATAGCATTCATTCTGCCAGACGTGTATACTATCTGTGTCCTTCCTTCTTTACATGGTAAAGGTGTGGGAATGCTCAGGCTGCGTGTCGCACCATTCTTTTGCTGCTGCTGCTGCTGTTGTTGTTGTTGTCGTTGCTGTTGTTGCTGTTTCTGAATGTCCATCACGGAGTTGAGAGTGTCTGTATCATTATCAGGCAAAGGTGAAGTAAGTCGTTGTCTTCGAGGGTGTTCCTGCTGCCGAGCATGCAAAGTAACCTGGGGTGACTCAGCAGCGTCGCTCAAATCGCGTAGTAGTGCATGTGGTGTATTGAGCATCTCATTCTCTATGACAGGCCGTTGATCAGATGAGGGGGATGGAAGAGAAAAACAATAATTGGTTATGGGCATCCCACATCCTACCCGTTCTCCTTCGTTATTCTCTTCATTTTCTATTCTTCTTCGACATGTCGCTCTCTTAAGTCGCTCAGTGGCGCCTATGGTGTTTACTGGGGTTCCTTTAAGGCCAACATTACGTCCACTACCCCCTTCGCCATCAGACATCAGTGTCGTTGCAGCGCAGACTATAGGATGTGCTTCAAGGCAAGTGGAGAGATCCGCATTCTCTGTATTCATGGCATCGATGTGTACAACACCAGTATGAGTGGTATTCTCACTGTCAACAAAGTTGTTGTGGCTACAAACAAAACCTCCACTGCATGCACCACTGAGGCGAGCACGTGGTGCAGGAGTAGGAATACTTAGCTCACTCTGTGGACTGTCTGCGATTTGCTGGTTTTGGTGTATTGGTTGTTGTAGTAGTTGTTGTCTACTCAACTGCGCAGGTGTTAGATGACTAGGGTCACCCATCTCTAGCGAATATGAAGAATAGTGTAGGCCAACAAAAAAAAAGAAAAAAACTTTACCAAGTCCAAACACACACACACATACATTTCTAATGTAATACAATGTACATATATACATGGTTGTTCGTGTCCATACATCTGCATAGATACGAATGATTAAAAAAAAAAATAAAAAAATAAGACCTTCCTCCTCCTCCTAAAGGAAAAACAAAAACTGAACAATAAATAAATAAACAAATAAAGATATCAATTGGTAAAGCGATACAGCTACAAAGAGATGCGCCCAGGCACAGACACACTCACCCACTCACTCACACAGAGAGAGAGAGAGAGAGAGAGCGATACATGTACACATTTGCATATACACGTATCAACTAGAGTTCAACGAGACTCGCAGTTGCTGTGCCCGCCGACCAGCAGCAACGTCACCTAGTGCATGTGCTCGTTCGAAAAGCAACAGAGCCTCCTGTCGCCGTCCGAGCAACGCCTCTAACAACACAGCATAGTTGTACATCGTCATTGCATCGTGTGGGTCACGTTGCAGCGACACTGTGTACCAGGATGCCGCAGCTTCGTAGTCACGATCCACTGCCTCTGCAATGTATGCCCGTGCCCGTGCGCCCACGGCGTCGTCCATATGCCGTTCATACACAGCGGTCCACACCCGTCGTGCTCCCTCAATATCGCCCTGACGATATAAATGCCATCCATACGTGACATCTTCCTTGGCGAGACGAGTCTTTTCCCCAGGCATTACACTCGTCATGCGACTGCTACCATCACTGATATCACCACCTTTCTTTGGATAACTCTTATTACTTCCATTGTTGTTGTTGCTGATGATGCTGATGTTATTACCGTATTCATTAGTACTGTAATGGTTGCTATTTTTTCGTACGTCTTCAGGTCTGGAAGTATATTGTTGTTGTTCTTGTTTTTGTTCATCCTGCTCTTGTTTTGTACCAGACACTGCTGCGAGGTATTTCGCGTACAGACTGTTTGAGGTGTGATTGGTTGGTGTTGTCTGCACCTCTGTAAGGCGACTAGGAAGACGAATACTGCTGTTCTGATGACTGTGGCCACGATTCAAAGGAGTTTTCACTTGTGCCCCACCGTCATCATTACCATTACTTCTACTGCCTTCATATTGTGTCCCTGCAATTCCCCCACTAGACGGGTATCCTTCCTCACCCAACTCCTCCCTTAACTGCTGCAGTGCCTTCTCTGTCCGCAGTTGCTGCAGTGCGGTGAGAACGTGCAGTGGATTACTCTGTTGCATTTTTGCCGCAATATTCCCTGCGAGTGCTGCGGCCGCTGCGGCCACTCGTGCTGCGTGTCTTTGTGCCTCCGCGTGTTGTTCCGCCTGTTGTTGGGCGGCGGCGGCGAGTTGGCGGGCGTCGTGTTGGCCGGCGGCGAGGGCGGCGCGGGCGGCGGGGGCGACGGCGGCGAGTGGCACCACCGGCCGGCCACGATAAGGGCCCAACACCACACAATCCCCGCAGACAAGAACACCACCACCCACCATTCCCATTCCACCTTCATTCTCATGATTCTCATAATAATGATGATGCGGAGGAAGGGGAGGAGGACCTTCATTCTCACCAGGGATGTAGTACTCGAGCGGGCGAGTAGGATGAGTAGGGCAGGGGGCGATGCTCATGTCTACACGACATCGCAATAAATACCGCGGCAGCAACTGCGCGGAATCATACACCGCCACCGCAGGACCCGCCACACCATCTGTGAAGACACAACAATCCCACTCACGACGGAATGCCGCCGTGGCAGTTCGCGCCGTTTTCATAGACGCTGGACAGACAAATGGTTTGCCAACCACAACATCGCAAATAAGAATACAGGTGGTGTGCTTGCCGTCCCAATTCTGAAACGGTCGACGGTGGAACACCATACAGGGGTTTCCACCACTATTACCATCACCATCAACATTTCTCGGACTACTTCCAGTATTGTCAGCAGCAGCAGCAGCAACAACAACACCATCAGTATTATCACCACCACTCGCAGCGGCTACATGAGTAGTGTCAACGCCGTAGCTAACGATGTTGTGTAGACGCTGGTAGTCACCAACAATAGCAAGACGTTCTGTCGCACGCTGATGTGCTGCAAGAAGACGGGAGTTAAAACAACTTGCATGCACTTTATTCATTACAGATACCATATCCATTACCTCCAAGTTCAGCTGTGGTAAACCAACCACGTCCAGTACCTCCTTCACGACGGTATCGTAGTAAGCATCGCCAGGGGAAAGGACATCCTCACGTACAGAAGCACGCAAACGCTTCTGCCACTGATACACTAACGCGTCACGATCAGACTTGTTATATCCAATTTCATCCACTATATTATAGAAAGTTCTCTCATTCATGTAATATAGATCAGATATTTGACGTCCATTGTGTACAAATGACTCACAGAACGCATCCCATAATGGATCCTTTCCCTCGATATTGCTATTATTATGATTATAACTATTACTGTTACTATTGTTGATGTCATTGTAGCCACGGTAGAGTTTCGATTTGTTGACAGTACTGTCAATCGTCGCCCCTGCTTTGCCATCACGGGACATCGATAAAATAGTGGAAGCTTGTTGAATATGTGATTCTTGTGACGATGATGATAATAACTTCTTATTTTCATTCCCCCTTTCCCCTTCTTTCTCATTTTGTTGAATCTGGTGTGTATCATTGGCCCATACATCGTTGTGTGGTAGCCACTTAAACGGAGAAGCAGAGGATGACACAGCCAATGCGGAGCCATGACTATACCCTGTATCTTCCTTTATTCTTCTTTCTTCCTCAAACCTCTTCTTTTCTCTATCCCCTTGTTGTTGCTGCTGTTGCTGCTCTCCCCACTTCTGATAGTGTGTGGGTGGAAACAAGTAGCTGCGCGGGTCAGGTTCCACACCGTAAATCTCTGTTAATGTCAGAAAGAGTTCACGTGGTTTACCTCGAAACTCTCGCATAGCATGTGCCACCTCTGGTGTGGCAGACGTCACGTTGTGTGCCTTCAGAAATGCCTCAAGACGTAGAGCAGTGTTGAGATTGTGTGGTTCTGGGCCATTGTCTAACACGAGATTGTGCATCAGTTCTTCTTCATGGTTCTCCCACTCACGCAGCAGCGTAGGGACCCGATTTGCATGCTCCCGCCCATACAAACGAAAGAAGTCCATTATCCGTTGCTCGTAATCCACAATATGGTACTTGCGGTATAACTTCGTGAAGGTATCAATCTCCGCAATACTACAAACAACACTCTCTACAAAACGCAGACCACCCGGGTTGTGTTCTGACAAGAACTCTACAAGACGTTGCTGATAACCAGCAACATCAGATGGGGCCACAGCAAGTGAGAGACCAATTTGCCCCATTTCTGTTCCCAACACGTGTGTGACAAGTTTTTGTTTCTGAACAATATCATCCACATTCACGAGAAGGTTTTCAGGGCATGTACCAACTACACGTACACCGGATGGGTGTTGTTCCTTTACGATAAGCAGCAACTCCAGTGTGGAAGTGTTCACCGTCCACTCAGCAGATGCAGCAGCGCCACGCTGTTCGCCCCGAACGTCGAGTTTCACTTCAAGAAAATCATCCGTAGCGGAGCGCACAATGTCGCGTACTGTAAACTCACCGCGCACCTCGGCACAATTCGCGATAAGTGTCCCATCCCTCGCAACTGCACGTAAAATGACAGAAAACACACGTGGGTCGTTGTTACTCTCAGACGCAGTGTTGACGCCGATGTCGCGGGGAATATTCACTAAATTGTGAAGACGTACGAGAACCTTCAATTCTTTACTCATATTAGAATCTCGCTTCTGCTAATAAACCAAATAAAAAAAAAAAAAACATATAACCAGACGGTTTTTTTTTTTTTTTTTTTTGTGTGTGCGTGTAAAACAAGAAGTAGAACAAAAAAAAGAAAATGTTACAATCAGCAGTAAAAGAAATAAAATAGGGTTAACAAAAGCAATACTGGAAGCTTTAAAGATAAGAATAATCTTTGCCTTACTTCTACAATAAACAAGAAACAGAAGAACAAAAGAAACCCTGTATTTGACCTCCACGAATTGGAACCACGTGATGAATAAAAAAATAAATCGTATTTTCTCAGACAGTTCTCCATTAAAAACATCCCAAGAACTTACAAAATGGAAGTGCTGAAAAGCCCCTTTTAACCCGCTTCCCGCTCGGGGCGGAGAGGGTTGGATTGGTTTGGGCTTTTCACAGACTTACAAATTGACAGACTGTGAAAGATTGGAAAGAAAACTCATTTACCCAAATGTTCATACCCCCAGTACAGGATTTATTACTTAAAAACCATAAGACACGATCATTCTTTTAGCAAGATGTCAAAATAAAAGAGAACCCACACTAGAAAATATATATATATATCCCTCAAGGGGAAGAAGAAAGAAACAACGTTGTGGGTTTACGATGCGTGGACTCTGCACATTGGCCATCCATCTTCCTTTTCTTTTTGCTTGTCCTGCACATACAGTCTTATGCATCACACAAACTCCATCTAGAAAGCATAAAATAATGGTGGAAATAAAACCTCAGCACAACGCTGACCTTAACACAAAGAAATAAACAAACAGTAGCGTACTTAACATCCAGTAACATTCCCCACACAAGGTTATTGTAGGTAGTCAGAGAGTGACTCCTCTAACCCATTCCAAGTGGGTGTGTGAGAGAGCAAGAGAGAAAGAAACGCAGGTAAAGAAGAAAATAGAAAATCCACCCCAAAAGAAGAAGTCTCAGTGATCAAAGAAAATATTGTTAGTCACATACAAAAATACTCCCCAAACCACTCCACCGCCACAAAGGAGTCTTCTCGGTTGCATTGCACATGGAAATAGACACCGCATCCAAGAACGCTCGAGTTCTCATCACAGTACGTATGCACACAAACATATAAATAAAAACATATATAGGTGTATATATACGTACATACAGAGAGA
>NW_021639882.1:93886-94809 GCF_002087225.1 Trypanosoma theileri
GGTGCTGCAGAAGCATACAGAGCGACACCCACAGCACGGCGGTGCGGACAGCAGCAGCTGCTCTGACGTGAACACCACCAGTCATTGCTTGAGTCTTAATATCTGGAACTTGTCACTAACACAGAGAGAAAAGGGAAAAATAAGAAATATATTACGCACAGAAAACATAATATGGACTACACAGAGAGAGGTTTCCAGAGGAAAACACAGATCCGATAATATCATATTTACTTTATAAAAACCTTTCCCCACTATTTTTTTTTTCCCGTGTGCATCATCGTGCATGTTAATTCTGGAATTCTGCGCCTACCATATCACTCAATAAAAGTAGAATTCCATACAAATATAATTTCAGTCATACTAAAACAAGGTACAAATAATAGATAATCACATATTAATTCCTCGAGCATCCTTGTCACACATTGGACGCAAAAATGGAGGTGGTTTTATTAGCTCTAATTTTTTTTATGCACATTCATTATGACAATGATGGGGAAATAGGTATTATCAGCGCACAGCCCCATTACAAAACACACACTATGACAGTTGGGCTCATTATTATCTTTCCCACAGTTTATCTCTCTATATCGTTTCTATCAACAGAATCGCTGTTACTGCTTCCTTTATCACAGAGGGCATGTGCAAGCAGGTTGTAGAATCGAGACTCACACATTATGATAGAGTGTAAATACTGCAAGAAAAACAAGAAAAGCCAATAACTTAAAAATCTAGTAAAAAAAACCAACAGAGAGGGAGAAAAGGTCATTTATTAGATATTCACATGCTTAAACAATTGAAACGAATTCTGGTATTAGAGTTGTGCTTTCACCTTCAGATGTGCTCTATGCACAATATGTTTATCGGTTGCCCTCCGAGAATACATCTCCATCACCGTAAATATCATTCTCTGCCACCGAGTACAC
>NW_021639882.1:95660-95969 GCF_002087225.1 Trypanosoma theileri
ATGAAACAACAAAAACAAAAATAAAAACAATGGCACCACTCGAAATGACACTGAGCAGTTACCAACCAGTGTTCCCCTCATTATTTATTTTGTTCNGACAGTATCTTCATAGTAGTCAAAGTTGTATGCAGAAGAATTATTGTTTCCTCGATACATATCACCATAACACTCTCGGATAATCATAGTAGTAATGAAATAAGAATCATCATTATTAGCCCAGCAACAGTAATTTCTGGCCCAGCAAACACAAAGAAGAATAAGTAACAAAAATGCAAGAAAAGCCACTGCAGAGACAGCAGGAACGACATA
>NW_021639882.1:98214-99140 GCF_002087225.1 Trypanosoma theileri
GATACATTCGCAGATTCAATATCTTCCATTGGCATCGGTTCTGATGGAACCATGGACATACTCCGGTTATCATTACCATCATTATAGTAATCATCATCGTCATCAGTGATTTCACGTGCACGGAGCGGCATGTCACTGGCTTCTCTAGTGACCATTGGTGGCAAGTACTTGCCTTCGTCACGGCCACCAAGACAACAACACAGTACAATCAGTCCAATGATAGCAGCCAGCACAACCAAAGCAATGATCAGAGGAACATACCAATGCTTCTTGATCCACGATGGCTCTGATGCTGCCTGTGGGGGCGTGGTTGTGGGAGCAGTAGTAGGAATAGGAGTAGGAATAGGAGTAGTAGTAGTAGTAGAACCAATAATGGAATCCTGAACCTCACATACAACTAAAAAGTAGTTATAAGGTAGTATATTATTCCCGACAGGAGTTACTGGACCATCATACCATGTAGCTTGTGTCCCTGTTCGGAGCGTGAACCAGGAGACCACATAAGTCTCACCATGTGCAGGGTAGTGGTACTCCCAGAACGGTGTGTATTCATTCAGCGGTCCTGCACCTGGAAGAGAATAAAGCGAGCCACGGTAAAATGGAACACCTTTGCCGACAAACTCCCCACTTGCAAAAAGTCCAAGGTTCCATCGGTAGATACAATTAACTGAAACAACAACACTAGGCAAATTTTGGCACTTTTTGTTTGGGTCAGGCTCAAATCTGATACTGTACGTTAAATCTCCACCCATGTACGTGAGTGCTTCCTTGTAGCCAACAGTTTGCGTAGTCCTCAGCTGGTCAGTAATGGCATTTTGTGCAGCAAGTGACTGGCCTGTTACGAGAGAACCACCATTTGCATTACAGGCTGTCACGGAATTGCCGTAATTGATACCCTTAGTGGCGGGTTCAGAGAATACACTGCT
>NW_021639882.1:100310-100800 GCF_002087225.1 Trypanosoma theileri
GAAACATATAAATAAAAACACATATAGGTGTATATATACCCACATACAGAGAGAGAGAAGTTGATCTCCCATGTAAAGAATGCAATAACACGGTACATATATATAAATGAGGAAAATATAAAAATTAGAAGGTTACCAACTCAGAATTCCATTGTTTCAACATCCTGTTCTTGCGAATACTGTACGACACTTCCACCGCGACGCAGCTTGGTCGCTTCTTGAAGGGCAGCATCTTCACCACCCTCCTCAATCTCTTGCCCCTTAGGGACCTCAACTTCCGAGAAGACATTCGATGACGTACGACCACGTTGTCTTTGACGTTTCGACGGCTTATGCATCAGTGATGTTTGCACATTACTTTCTGCATGTGATTGGTATCTGGTATCGAAAGGTAGTTCCACCGGCATTTCATACATAGGCATAGTTTGATAAGTAGACTGAGGCTGTTGCATGGTTTCGACAGTATCTTCATAGTAGTCAAAGTTGTATG
>NW_021639882.1:101710-101989 GCF_002087225.1 Trypanosoma theileri
CCACGGTAAAAGGATACACCTTTCCCCACAAAATTTCCACTTGCAAAAAGACCCTGGTTCCATCGGTAGATACAAAAAGCTGAAACTGCACCTCTAGTGTGTGGAATGCACCTTTGCTTTGGATCCGGCTCAACACTGACACTGTACGTTGCATCCCCACCCATGTAAGTTATTGGTACAGTAGTGGACGGGGACAGCTTAGACTTTAACTCATCGGCAATAGCATTTTGTGCAGCAGTTGACTGACCGGACACAAGAGATCCACCATTCATATTACAC
>NW_021639882.1:102398-103357 GCF_002087225.1 Trypanosoma theileri
ACAGCGCCATTACAAACCACAAACTATGACAGTTAAGCTCATTATTATCTTCCTAGCAGTTGATCGCTCTATATCTTTTCTATCAACAGACTCACTTTTGCTGCTTCCTATTTCTCAGAGGGTATATGCAAATAGGTTGTAGAAGCGAGACTCACACATTATGATTGAGTGCAAATACTGCATGAAAAACAAGAAAAGCCAATAACTTAAAAATCTAGTAATAAAAAAAAAACAGAGAGGAAAAAAGTCATTTATTAGATATACACATGCTTAAAAAAAGAAACGAATTCTGGTATTAGAGTTGTTCTTTCACCTTCANGAGGAGATACATCGGAATTCCCAGTTGGATCTTCTGGACCATCATACCATGTTGCTCGTAACCCTTCAGCCGTGAAGTACCGAGAAAGCAGATAGGGCATACCATGTGCAGGGTAGTTAGTAGGCCAGAACGGTGTGTACCCATTCATTGGTCCTGAACCGGGAATATTATAATACGAGCCACGGTAAAATGGAACACCTCTGCCGATTGATTCCCCGCTTGAAAAAAGTCCGTTGTTCCATTGGTACACACAATTAATTGAAGCACCACCAGTCCCTCCTTTACACCTTTTGGTAGGGTCCGGCTCATAGTTGACACTGTACATTGCATCCCCACCCATGTACGTGACTGCGAGACTACTGAATTGGGGCATCCCAGTCTTCATCTGGTCAGTAATGGCATTTTGTGCAGCAGTTGACTGACCGGNATCAAAGAAAATATTGTTAGTCACATCCAAAATATACTACCCAAACCACTCCGGCACTACAAAGAAGTCTTCTTGGTTGCGTCGCACATGGAAATAGACACTGCACCCAAGAAAGCTCGAGTTCTCATCACAGTACGTATGCGCACAAACATATAAATAAAAACATATATAGGTGTATATATACGTACATACAGAGAGAGAAGCTGATCTCCC
>NW_021639882.1:104666-105204 GCF_002087225.1 Trypanosoma theileri
CTTAATATCTGGAACTTGTCACTAACACAGAGAGAAAAGGGAAAAATGAGAAATATATTACAACGTTGTGTAAATATTGAACACCACCACCACCACCATCAACAACAAGAGAATTCATCCCAGAGGGACGAAAATGCCTTCCAAATAGAGAAACCAAAACAATCACCATTGCAGTTATCCACCCCCATCTCCCCCTCCTTCGGTTAAAAGGATTCCTTGAGGGGGGTTGATGTACACATGAAAGAATTAAAACACATTCACAGAGATAATACTATCCATTGCTGTTATTTGAAAGGTATGAAATAACAAAAACAAAAATAAAACAATGGCACCACACGAAATGATGCTTAGTAATAAACTACCAGTGTTTCCCTCATTATTTATTTTGTTCTTCTTACGCCCTCCCTGACAGTAATGTGGTGAGGGACAATAAGTGGAAAATATGAGCCGACTACTAAGAATCGAGTGGAATTAGTAAACATGCAGAAAGTAGCAAAATACAAAACAAACATGCAGAGAGAAAGAAATAACAAACAGA
>NW_021639882.1:105925-106167 GCF_002087225.1 Trypanosoma theileri
GGCTGCAATAGTATTCTGTGCAGCAGCTGACTGACCAGCCGCGAGAACTCCACCATTCATATTACACGCTATCACGGAATTACCGTAACTGACACTCGGATTGGGTACTTTTGAGAATATACTGTTGGGAAGTGCGAAATAGCTCCGAATGTTAACTTGAACACTTCCGATCATCGCTTCTGCCGTGAACTGCGGGTGGTGGCCCAGGTGCTGCAGAAGCATACAGAGCGACACCCACAGCA
>NW_021639882.1:108702-114926 GCF_002087225.1 Trypanosoma theileri
AAAGCGAGCCACGGTAAAATGGAACACCTTGATCAAATACACCGCTTTTAAAAAGTCCCATGTTCCACCGGTAGACACAATTAGCTGAAGCACCTTCAATCCCTGGTGTGCACCTCAGCTCGGGGTTCGGGACAACGTTGACAGTGTACATTGCATCCCCACCCATGTAAGTGGTTGAGAGGGTATCGCCCGTGGGCATCCCAGCCTTCATCTGGTCAGTAATGGTATTTTGTGCAGCAGTTGACTGACCAGAGGCGAGAAATGCCCCATTCATATTACACAATGTCAAGGAATTACCGTAATTGACCGTCTGACCGGGAAGAAGTGAGAATACACTGTTAGGAAGTGTTAAATACCTCAAAATTTTAACTTGAACTAGTCCCTGCGCTTCTGCCGTGAACTGCGGGTGGTGGCCCAGGTGCTGCAGAAGCATACAGAGCGACACCCACAGCACGGCGGTGCGGACAGCAGCAGCTGCTCTGACGTGAACACCACCAGTCATTGCTTGAGCCTTAATATCTGGAACCTGTCACTAACACAGAGAGAAAAGGGAAAAATGAGAAATATATTACGTGCAAAAACATAATATGGACTACACAGAGAGGTCTTCTTAAAAACACGTAGATTCAATAAAATTATATTTAGTTTATAAAAACCTTTCGCCACTATATTTTCCGTGTGCAACATGGTGCACCATAATTTCGGATTTCTGCGTATACCGCATTTCTCCATAAAAAAAGAACATCATAGGATTAAAATTTCAGTAATACTAAAACAAGGTACAAATAACGGGTAATCACATATTAATTCTCCAAGCATTCTTGTCACACATTGGAGGCAAAAAAAAAGAGGTGGTGTTACTGGCTCTACGTTTTCTTATGCACATAAATTCGGAGAATTATGGGGAAATAGGTATTATATGTGCACTGCCTCATGACAAACCATAAACAATGACATTTAGACTCACTATCTTTCTCACAGTTTATCTCTCTATATCTTTTCTATCAACAGGCTCACTTTTGCTGCTCCCTCTTTCACAGAGGGCACATGCAAGCAGGTTGTAGAATCAAGACTCACACTTTATGATTGTGTGAAAATACTGCATGAAAGACAAGAAAAGCCAATAACCTAAAAAACAAAAAATCTAATAATAATAATAATAATAATAATAATAATAATAATAATAATAATAATAATAATAATAATAATAATAAACACCAACAGAGAGGAGAAGGGATCATTTATTAGATATGCACATGCTTAAACAACAATTGAAACGAATTCTGGTATTAGAGGTGTTCTTTCACCTTTAGATGTGCTTTACGCACAATATGTTTATCGGTTGCCCTCCGAGTACACATCTCCATCGTCGTTAATATCATTCTCTGCTCCAGAGTACACCGATACATTCGCAGATTCAATATTTCCCATTGCCATGGGTTGTGATGGAACCATGGACACATCTCTGTCATTATCATTATAATAATCATCATCGTTATCAGTGATTTCACGTGCGCGTAGCGGCGTATCACTGGCCTCTCTAATGACCATTGGATATAGGTACTTTTCTTCGTCACGGCCACCAAGACAACAACAGAGTATAATCAGTCCAATGATAGCTGCCAGCACAACCAAAGCAATGATAGTAGGTACGTACCAATGACTTTGGATCCATGAAGGCTGTGCTTCTCTTGGTGGGAGGGTGGTAGTATTTACAGCAGCCGAATCTTGAACTTCACATACGATAAGATAGCTCCCAGCGGGTGTTTCCGCATTCGATGATGCCAACCCATAGCCATCATACCATGTTGATGATACACCTGACCCTGAAACGTACCGAGAGATCATGAAGGTCTGGCCGTGTGCAGGGTAGTTGGAAGGCCAGAACGGCGTATACCCATTTACTGGCCCTGCACCGGGAACAGAATAAAGCGAACCACGGTAAAAGGAAACACCTTGGCCGTCAACTGATTCACTCGTAAAAAGCCCAATGTTCCATTGGTAGATACATTTAAGTGAAGCACCTTGAATCCCTCGTGTGCACTGCTTCGTTGGGTCCTTCTCCCAGTTAACACTATACATTGCATCCCCACCCATGTAAGTGTGAGAGAGAGACTGACCCATAGGCAACGCCCCTTTCAGCTGGACCGTAATGGCATTTTGTGCAGCAGCTGACTGACCCGACACAAGAGATCCACCAGATGTACGACAGGCTTCCACGGAATTACTAAAATCAACACGTCCAGCAGGAAAAGAAGCAGCGAACTTACTGTTGGGAAGTGTGAAATACCGCAGAATGTTAAAATGAACACTTCCCTGCGCCTCTGCCGTGAACTGCGGGTGGTGGCCCAGGTGCTGCAGAAGCATACAGAGCGACACCCACAGCACGGCGGTGCGGACAGCAGCAGCTGTTCTGACGTGAACACCACCAGTCATTGCTTGAGTCTTAATATCTGGAACTTATCACTAACACAGAGAGAAGGACAAACCAAGAAATATATTACGTGCAGAAAACATAATATGGACTACACAGAGAGGTCTTCATAAAAACACGTAGATTTGATAAAATTATATTTAGTTTAGAAAAAAAAAAACCAACCCCTTTTTTTTGCCGTGTGCAACATCGTGCACAATAATTTCAGAATTTCTGCGTCAATCACATTTCTTAATAAAAATAAAAACAATCATAGCATTATAATTTCAGTAATACTAAAACATGGTACAAATAACGGATAATCACATATTAATTCCTCTAGCATCCTTGTCACACGTTGGATGCAAAAAAGAAGGTGGTGCTAAAGGTTCTAATTTTTCTTATACACATTAAATTACGACAATGATAGGAAAATTGGTATTATCAGCGCGCTACCCATTACAATACACACACTATAACAGTTGGGCTCATTATTATCTTTCCTGCAGTTTATTGCTCTATAACTTTTCTATCAACAGGCTCACTTTTGCTGCTTCCCTCTTCAAAGAGGGCATATGTAAGCAGGTTGTAGGATCGAGACTCACACATTATGATTGAGTGCAAATACTGCATGAAAAACAAGAAAAGCCAATAACTTGGTAACAAAAATACAATAAAAAAAAACCAACAGAGAGGGAAAAAAGGTCATTTATTAGATATTCACACATTTAAAAAAACTGAAACGAATTCTGGTATTAGAGTTGTTCTTTCACCTTCAGATGGGCTTCATGCACAATATGTTTATCGATTGCCCTCCGAGAATACATCTCCATCACCGTAAACATCGTTCTCTGCCACCGAGTACACCGATACATTCGCAGATTCCATTTTTTCCATTGGCATCGGTTCTGATGGAACCATGGATACACTTCGGTCGTGAAACTGATTATTATAACCAACATCAACAACACCGTCGTCAGTGATTTCACGTGCACGTAGCGGTTCATTGCTGACCTCTCTAATGACCATTGGGTGTAGGTACTTCTCTTCGTTACGGCCACCAAGACAACAACAGAGTATAATCAGTCCAATGATAGCTGCCAGCACAACCACAGCAATGATCAGAGGAACATACCAATGACTTTGGATCCATGTTGTCTCTGATTCTGCTGGTGGGAATGAGGTATTTCCGACCAGGCCATCTTGAACTTCACAAACAGCAATAAAGGAATCACGAGGTGTGTTTGGATTCAACATTGAGTCAATTGCGCTATCATACCACTTTGCTATGGGCGACACAAATTTCCAGTACCGAGAGACCATATAAGACTCACCTTGTCTGGGGTAGCCTGAAGACCAGAACGCCGTGTACCCATTCACTGGTCCTCTACCGGGAAGAGTATAATACGAGCCACGGTAAAATGGAACACCGTAACCGTCAACAGTTTCGCTTGCAAACACCCCGATGTTCCATCGGTAGATACAATTAAGTGAAGCACCATAAAACCCTTTTTTGCACTTCTTGCTTGGGTCAGGTTCAGTGTAAATACTGTACGTTGAATCACCACCCATGTACGTGTGTACCGGATCATCAGTATTTGGAAATGCCTTCCTCAGTTCGACAGTAATAGCATCTTGTGCAGCAGCTGACTGACCGGAAACGAGGGATCCACCATCCACACTACACAGTGTAGCCGAAATACGGGGAGTGACACTCCCACCAGCACTTGCGAACTTACTGTTAGGAATTGTGAAATACCGCTTAATGTTAACTTGAACACTTCCCTCCGCTTCTGCCGTGAACTGCGGGTGGTGGCCCAGGTGCTGCAGAAGCATACAGAGCGACACCCACAGCACGGCGGTGCGGACAGCAGCAGCTGCTCTGACGTGAACACCACCAGTCATTGCTTGAGCCTTAATATCTGGAACTTATCACTAACACAGAGAGAAAAGGGAAAAATGAGAAATATATTACGTGCAAAAACATAATATGGACTACACAGAGAGGTTCTCAGAGGAAAACTTAAACTCAATAAAGACCTATTCACTTTATAAAAACCTTTCCCCATTATATTTTCCGTGTGCAGCATCGTGCACAATAATTTGGGATTTCTGCGTCCACCGCATTACTCAATAAAAATAGAAAATCATAGGATTATAATTTCAGTAATACTAAAACAAGGTACAAATAATAGATAATCCCATATTAATTCCCCCAGCATCCTTGTCACACGTTGGACGCAAAAAAGAAGGTGGTGTTCTTAGTTCTAATTTTTCTTATACACATTCATTATGACAATGATGGGGAAATAGGTATTATCAGCGCACTGCCCCATTACAAAACACACACTATGACAGTTAGACTCATTATTATATTTCCTGCAGTTTATCTCTTTACCCGTTTCTCTCAAGAAGCTCGCTCTTGCTGCTTCCCTCTCTTTAAGAGGTTGTATGGAAGAAGGTTCCAGAGTCGAGATTCACAGTATATCATACACTTTAAATACCGTCAGAAAAACAAGGAAAGCGAAAAACCTAGAAACAAAAATATAATAGAAAAGAAAAACAGAGAGGAAAAAACAATCATTTATTAGATATTCACATGCTTAAACAATTGAAACGAATTCTATTATTAGAGTTGTGCTTTCACCTTCAGATGCGCTTCATGCACAATATGTTTATCGGTTACCCCTCGAGAATACATCTCCATCACCGTAAATATCATTCTCCGCCACCGAGTACACCGATACATTCGCAGATTCAATATCTTCCATTGGCATCGGTTCTGATGGAACCATGGACACACTCCGGTCATCATCAATATCATTATAATCATCATCATCGTCATCAGTGATTTCACGTGCATGCAGAGGCATGTCACTGGCTTCTCTAGTGGCCATTGGTGGCAAGTACTTGTCTTCGTCACCGCCACCAAGACAACAACACAGTATAATCAGTCCAATGATAGCTGCCAGCACAACCAAAGCAATGATCAGAGGGACATACCAATGCTTCTTGATCCATGATGGCTCTGATGCCTCTGCTGGTGGTATGGCAGTAGCAGTAGTAGGTTCAGTAGTAGGAATAGAAGTAGGAATAGCAGTGGGAGCAGCAGTAGAACCATCAATTGCACCTTGAACCTCACATACAACCAAAAAGCCGTTAATAATAAGTACGGCATCTCCATTTGGATTTACTGCAGCATCATACCATGGGGCTTGTGTCCCCTCGGTGAACGTGAACCTTGAGACCAGATAAGGATTACCACGTGCAGGGTAGTTGACCTGCCAGAACGGTGTGTACCCATTCATTGGTCCTGCACCTGGAAGAGTGTAAAGCGAGCCTTTGTAAAAATCAACACCTTTACCGTCAACTGTTCCTTGTGCAAAAAGACCCTGGTTCCATCGGTACACGCAATTAATTGAAGCACCAATACGTCCTTGTGTGCACCTTTGGCTTGGGTCAGGCTCAAATCTGGTACTGTAGATTGCATCCCCACCCATAAAAGTGGCAGTTGTAGGGTAGAAGTAGTGTTGATTACTCTTCAGGTGGTAGGTAATTGCATCTTGTGCAGCAAGTGACTGCCCAGTTACGAGATATCCTCCAGATGCACGACAGGCATCCACGGAACTACCATAACTGACATAATTCGTCAATTGGAATATACTGTGGGGAAATGAGAAATATCGCACAATGTTAACTTGAACAATTCCGATCATCGCTTCTGCCGTGAACTGCGGGTGGTGGCCCAGGTGCTGCAGAAGCATACAGAGCGACACCCACAGCACGGCGGTGCGGACAGCAGCAGCTGCTC
>NW_021639882.1:115603-139880 GCF_002087225.1 Trypanosoma theileri
TGAAACGAATTCTGGTATTAGAGGTGTTCTTTCACTTTCAAGATATGCTCTATGCACAATATGTTTATCGGTTGCCCTCCGAGAATACATCTCCATCACCGTAAATATCGTTCTCTGCCACCGAGTACACCGATACATTTGCAGAATCAATACCTTCCATTGGCATGGGGTGTGATGGAACCATGACCATACCTCGATCATCCAAATTCATTTCATTAACATTACCGTCATAATCAGTAATTTCACGTGCACGTATCGGCATATCGCTGTCCTCTCTGGTGGCCATTGGATATAGGTATTTCTCTTCGTTACGGCCACCAAGACAACAACACAGTATAATCAGTCCAATGATAGCTGCCAGCACAACCAAAGCAATGATCAGAGGGACATACCAATGCTTCTTGATCCATGATGGCTCTGATGCCTCTGCTGGTGGTGCAGTAGTAGGAGTATCAGTGGGAACAAGAGTTGAACCATCAGATGAGCTCTGAACCTCACATACGACCACAAAGCCGTTAAGATTTAGGTCAGGATCCAAATATGCATTTACTGGTGCATCATACCATGTAGCTTGTGTCCCTTCTATAAACGTATACTGAGAGACCACATAAGGATTACCACGTGCAGGGTACTTGGGCCTCCAGTACATTGTGTACCCATTTAGTGGTCCTGCACCTGGAAGAGAATAAAGCGAGCCACGGTAAAAATCAACACCTCTACCATCAGATGTTTCTCGTGTAAAAAGACCCTGGTTCCATCGGTAGATACAATTAAGTGAGGCACCCTCAATCCCTGGTGTGCACCTTATGTTTGGGTCAGGGTCAAATCTGATACTGTAGATTGCATCCCCACCCATGTAAGCGAGTACTTCAGGGTAGGCCTGGTTTCGATTATTCTTCAGATGTTCGGTAATTGTATTTTGTGCAGCAAGTGACTGACCAGTCACGAGAAATCCACCATTCGTATTACAGGCATCTGCAGAAGCACCGTAATTAACATACTTCGTCAACCGGAATATACTGTGGGGAAATGAGAAATACCGCACAATGTTAACTTGAACACTTCCGATCATCGCTTCTGCCGTGAACTGCGGGTGGTGGCCCAGGTGCTGCAGAAGCATGCAGAGCGACACCCACAGCACGGCGGTGCGGACAGCAGCAGCTGCTCTGACGTGAACACCACCAGTCATTGCTTGAGCCTTAATATCTGGAACTTATCACTAACACAGAGAGAAAAGGGAAAAATGAGAAATATGTTACGTGCAGAAAACATAATATGGACTACACAGAGAGAGGTTTCCAGAGGAAAACGTAGATTCAATAAAATCATATTTATTTTATAAAAACCTTTCCCCATTATATTTTCCCACTATTTTTTCCCGTGTGCAGTATCGTGCACAATAATTTGGGATTTCCGTGTCCACCGCATTACTCAATAAAAATAGAAAATCATAGGATTATAATTTCAGTAATACTAAAACAAGGTACAAATAATAGATAATCACATATTTATTCCCCAAGCATCCTTGTCACACATTGGACGCAAAAAAGAAGGTGGTGTTAAAGGCTCTAATTTTTCTTATACACATTCATTCTGACAATGATGGGGAAATAGGTATTATATGTGCACAGCCCCATTCAAACCATAAGAGACGACATTTAGACTCACTATCTTTCTCACAGTTTATCTCTCTATATCGTTTCTATCAACAGGCTCACTTTTGCTGCTTTCTTTTTCAAAGAGGGTATATACAAGCAGGTTGCACAATCAACAGTCACACATTATGATTGAGTGAAAATACCACATGAAAGACAAGAAAAACCAATAACTTTAAAACCCAGTAGAAAAAAAACAATAGAGAGGGAAAAAGTTCATTTATTAGATATGCACATGCTTAAACAACAATTGAAACGAATTCTGGTATTAGAGTTGTGCTTTCACCTTCAGATGTGCTTTATGCACAATATGTTTATCGGTTACCCTTCGAGAATACATCTCCATCACCGTAAACATTGTTCTCTGCCACCGAGTACACTGATACATTCGCAGATTCAATATCTTCCATTGGCATCGGTTCTGATGGAACCATGGACACATCTCTGTCATTATCATTATAATAATCATCATCGTCATCAGTGATTTCACGTGCATGCAGCGGAACGTCACTGGCCTCTCTAGTGGCCATTGGATATAGGTACTTCTCGTCGTCACGGCCACCAAGACAACAACAGAGAATAATCAGTCCAATGATAGCTGCCAGCACAACCAAAGCAATGATCAGAGGGACATACCAATGCTTCTTGATCCATGATGACTCTGATGCTGCTGCTGGTGGTATGGTAGTAGTAGTAGTAGTAGTAGGAACAGGAGTAGTAGTAGGAATAGGAGTAGGAATAGGAGTGGAACCAGCAGTTGTTTCTTGAACTTCACATACAACAACGAAGTCCCCTGGAGGTAGGCGTGTGTTGTCAATTGCATCATGTGTGGTATCGTACCATTTTGATCTTGCCCCTTGGACGTGTCCATACCGAGAGATCACATAAGGATTACCATGTGCAGGGTAGTATATCTGCCAGAACGGTGGGTACCCATTCACTGGTCCTGCACCTGGAAGAGAAAAAAGCGAGCCACGGTAAAATGGAACACCTTTGCCGACATATTCCCCGCTTGCAAAAAGTCCACTGTTCCATCGGTAGATACAATTAATTGAAGCCCCACCAGTCCCTGCTATGCATCTCTTGGCGAGGATCGGCTCACTGTTGATACTGTACGTCGCATCTCCGCCCATATACGTATTTGAGAACGGGATGAACGGCGGGAATTGCGCCAATGGCGGCTTCTGAGACTTCAGCTGGGCAGTAATGGCACTTTGTGCAGCAGCTGACTGACCAGTCACGAGAGATCCACCATTCCCACTACACGCCGTCACGGAATTACCGTAATTCACACGCCCACCAGGAGTATTTAAGAAGACGTTGTTGTCAAAGGTGAAATACCGCAGAATGTTAACTTGAACACTTCCCTGCGCCTCTGCCGTGAACTGCGGGTGGTGGCCCAGGTGCTGCAGAAGCATACAGAGCGACACCCACAGCACGGCGGTGCGGACAGCAGCAGCTCCTCTGACGTGAACACCACCAGTCATTGCTTGAGCCTTAATATCTGGAACTTGTCACTAACACAGAGAGAAAAGGGAAAAATGAGAAATATATATTACGACGTTGTGTAAATATTGAACACCACCACCACCACCATCAACAAAAAGAGACTTCATTCCAGAGGGACGAAAATGATTTCCAAAATAGAGACACCAAAACAATCACCATTGCGGTTTTCCACCCCCATCTCCCCCTCCTTCGGTTAAAAGGATTACTTGAGGGGATTGATGTACACATGAAAAAACTAAAACACATTCACAGAGATAATACTATCCATTGCTGTTATTTGAAAGGGATGAAATAAGAAAAACAAAAATAAAAACAATGGCACCACTCGAAATGACACTGAGCAGTTACCAAACAGTGTTCCCCTCATTATTTATTTTGTTCTTCTTACGCCCTCCCTGACAGTAATGAGGTGAGGGACAATAAGTAGAAAATATGAGCCGACTACGAAGGAGCGAGTCGGAATTAGCAAACATACAGAGAGAAAGAAATAACAAACAGAGAAAAACAAAAATATCCCTCAAAGGGAAAGAAGCGAGAAACAACGTTGTGGGTTTACGATGCGTGGACTCTGCACCTTGGCCATCCAACTTCCTTTCCTTTTTGCTTGCCCTGCACATACAGTCTTATGCATCACGCAAACTCCATCTAGAAAACATGAAATAATGGAGGAAATAAAAGCTCAGCACAACGCTGACATTAACACAAAGAAATTAAATAAACAAACAGACAGTAGTGTACTTAACATCCAGTGGCATTCTCCACCCAGCTCACCTACACCAGGTTATTGTAGGTAGTCAGAGAGTGACTCCTCTAACCCATTCCAAGTAGGTTGGAGAGGAGACGCTGTGGATTTTGGTTAAACGTGTTGACATGCTTTACAGTGCCTCGTTACTTTTTTTTCGTTGCACTGTTTTGTCGTTGTTTGTGCCTGGAGAAGGAGGGTGGTGTGGTGATCCTCTTTGTGATTTTAAGATGTTTTTACTGAAATTTAGAACGCATAGTAGTATAGATTAATCTGGTCTTTTACTCTTTTTTTCTTTTATATTAGAGTTCTTAGGTGCAGTTGTATTTTTCATGATTTGTTTGCTGGCCTGAAATGCTTTCCTTTTTTTTTTGTGGGTGTAGAATTTTTTAGAGTTAGACTATGTTATATTATAGCTTCTTCTTCTTCTATACATTCCCATTTTGTTGGAGTATGTGTTACGTCGGATTTGTTTGTACCGCAGAAGAATGATATCTTTGATCTACGTCCAGCTGAGCAGAATTGGGGACAAGAATACTCTTCCCCTTTCAACGATGATAATTCGAAAGCTGAAGATACGGTGGTTATTTCTTTCGAAGTATGAATTGAAGCCATAATATAATAAAACTAGTAGTAAAACAATTGCAAGGAGCGGATTTGTTGCTGCATGTTGAATGGTTCCTTTTTTTTCAGTTTATGTTTTCATGTACTCTCTGGTTTCTCTCTTCTAAGTTGAAGTGCATATTATAGGGGACAAAAAACAGAGACACAGAAGAAAACCACGTCTTTTCCATTGTATACTATTTAAAGGGTCGTTATTTCTTTTCTTTATTATTGGTTTCATTATTCTTCAATTTGTGTACATGGATATATGCGTGTTTATGAGTGACACAGATCCCAATGGATGGAAGAAGGGGAGTAAAACCGCAAAGAGAGGATAGATGGATATACATAACCTCGTTAATGCAACAGTGGTGGAATTGTAGTTCTTTTCTCAACTTTTTTTTTTTTCGTTTATTCTTTTAAAAGTACTTTTACTTCACTATTTCCCTTTATGCAACTTCCCTTTTTCGCTAGCTGAGTCCAAGCCACTCTGCCCATCCAATGACTCGTGGGCGTGGGCCCATTGTCATCACCCGTCCGCTCTTCACTGCCGCCTCTGTCATGTCGAGTGGCGAGGAACGAACAGGGGGTACAAGAGAGTTATTATTTTTATTTTTGTTGTATGCTACTGGTTTTTCGGGTGGCACTAATGTTGTTTGCTGTGCAAGTTTCACCTCACCCATAGGGATTCGGATGCGTGGTGGTACTATAGTTGAGATATTAGCATTTTTTGTATCTCGTTCAGCCACACACAAGCGCAGCTGACGAACCTCGTCTCGAAGTCGCATCACCTCTGATGCCAAGTATTTTATGTTTGAAGGTGTTGGCTCCATGTGTTCACGTAGGTCATCGTCCCATACACTTTTATCTGCAGTGGTTGCTTCGTTGCTCACATTCTCCGTGCTTGTCTGAGACTTATCATCACCTAATACACTACATCTCTCTATCCAATTCACATCACCTCCCAGATGTTCCTCAACTAATTTTACAAAATGCACCATGGCCTCAAACTTCGACATGTTACCTAACTGTGACCATGCCGTGTGCTTTAGGCGTTCACGTGTTCTCCAAATGGATGGCGCTGTCTCAGTACAGGAACCATGTTCTGCCTGCTTCCGTAACGCATAGAGTATTAGCTTTTGTTGGTCTTCAAGCTTGGTGGTCGTCTCAAGGTCACCGAATTCATAATCAAAATAGCGTGCCACCTTGAAATATTTCTCTGGAAAAGCATAGTCCATACGTGAGACTAACACTAGATAGCTTCATGCTAGGAGGGTTAAGAGAATTGAAAGAAAAAAAAAAAAAAAAAAAAAAAAAAAAAAAAATAGATCTAAAAATTAGAGATTTTTTTTTCGGATTAGCTGGTGTCTACAGCTTTTTTTTTCTGTTCTTATTATCTTTTTTTTTTTCCGTCCTACTGGTCTATTTACCACCACTGGAGTTCATTTTCTCTCCTTGGGTAATTTCTTCTTCTTCTTTTTCCCTTTCTATTGTAACCACCACCCACACCCTTCGCCCACTCATTGATTCATTCTCTCTTATAATATTTTCCCTTCAATCATCATGGTATCATATGACAAGTCCAAAAACACTCCAACTAGGCTATTAAAAGAACCTTCAGTAAATCCATAAACACAAACGCACATAGATAGATAAAGAGAGAGAGGTCAACATATATACATATATATACATATATATATATATATATATAATTGGATATACTTTTATGTAGAGTGCGACATATGACGGGTGCGATCACGATGTACAGAGTGTTCCACCGCATGAGGCAACACAAAAAGTGATGTGCTCCAAAGTACCGAGACGATCTCTGCGTAACAAAGCGCCACGTACTGTGGACCTCCATTGCACTCAAAAGGCAGCCAGGAGAAATTCGATTTTGTGGCGAGTGAGGTGACAATAAACACTATAACAGATGTTTTGCTTGTGCGGATAACAAAGTCTCGCACAATACCAAGCATCACCCCTACATGAAGCCAACCACCATCACCCTTAACTACCTCATTACTACTAGACACTACTCCCATATCCCCGTTTGGCTTCTCCACATGTGTTGTGCGTCCTCCTGCGGGGGCGGTGTAAACGACTGTGTCGTTATGTACAGCAGCAGAGTAAAGTGTCTGTAGTCGCAGACGCGGAAGTGTACGACAGCACCACATCACGGCAAATCCTTTTGGTGTCATAACACGCCAGACGCTATCTGCCTTGTTTGCATTGCGCCAGTGAGGATCTATGTACGTACACGGGTCCATACAGCTAAGAGCCGTAAAGTGGATGGTACCAAGCCACGGGAACCAACGTTCAATCATACGACAACTGGATTGACTGAATATAAAGAATGTGTAAGGTGTTGACACGTCCTCCATAGTATGGCTCATCAGTCCATCGTGTCGCAGCTGAAACCACATCCGCCGCAGGAGTGACAAAAATCGTTGGTACACTCCAGCAGAATGGACAACATCAGCATGGTATGCATTACGACCAACCATGAAACCATCGAAGCGATTTAGCGCAGCACATAGTGTGAAAATACTAACATGGCTGATACAATCACAGAAAAAACAACGCAATAGACTCTGGAGCACCACATCCGAGTATAATCCTATAATTTCACTAGTAAACACATCAGCAAACTCGGCATCTGTGGCATGTTGTGCACTAAGAATCCGTCGTGCCCTAAGCGTAACCCTAGCAGTTGAGATAAACAATGAACGAAGCGATAGTAACGATGATGATGATGATGATGATGATGATGATGATGATGACGACTTAGCTACACTAGTATTCATATCACCTACAGAGTGTGAAATGGCAGAAGCTATATGCACAATTTCTGCTTTCCGCTTCGTCGCCAGCAAACGTCCTGTGGAGTATAATAAAGGCGTTATGGCAACAGCAACGGAGCCAATAACAACATACCACCGCACAGTATGTGTTAACGCCGCGTCAAACACCGCCACATCACGCCCGACTCCTCCAGCGTCGTGTTGTTTGCCGTGCACAAGACGAGCCAATAGTTTTCCCAAGAAGAATCCACCTCCCATCTTTTCAATGCACCGCTGATGATGTATTTCATGTATACATTTAAGTAGAAGAATAATAGTAATGGAAGCGTCAAAAAAGGAAAAAAGAAAAAAGAAAATATGACGAGAATTCAAAAGGAAAAAAAGAGCAGTAAAACAAATAAAAAAACACACACAATACCCACATATATAGGTACAAACCAGTAGAACACCAACCCGTCTCAATTTTTTTTTTTTTTTTCTTTCCCCTCCTCAACCTCCTCTTCCAGAGTTAGACTGACACACACCTCCATTCAGGATTCGATAAATTAGATGCCTCAAAAAAAAAAAAAAAAGCAACTAACACCAACATCAACAAATAACAACATAGATGGACGCATTTTTTTTCGTACACAATAAAGGAAGAAAACAAACCGAAAGGAAGAAAAGAAAAAAAAAAACGATAAAGATAACAGTCATTCGCAGTTCTCTTGTTTCTCATTATCAAGAATTGTTCTTATCCTCAGCTTTTTCTTCTTCCAATGAGCAAACCCCCATAACCTGTTTACACTCTGAAACAATACTCTTGTCATAATTATCATCTGTTAACAAAAGTTCAGGGGGATCAGGAAATACATCGGCATTATTATATGCTGATGTTTGCAGCATCTGTGGTGGTGCTGGTGGTAGGGTTCCTAAATCCAGAAAGTCATCCTTTTGCTTTTGTTGATGTATCTCTGTTGTAACATCATGTGAGGGAGGAAACATCACAAAATTTGGTTCTTGTTCTTCTTTTCCTTTTACTACCTCATCATTTCCATCTTCAGACACTACTTCTTTACCCACTTTCTCTGCTGTAGAAGCGGATTCGCCTTGAGCATTCAATAGTGTAGCCAACCGTTCTCCAATATCACCAACAGGAGGTATTCTCTCCGACTGCAATGCCGCCTCTTTTTTAATTTCATCTGTAAATGCATGAGCTTCAGATCTTACGGCGAAGAGCACCATTTGCAAAACATCCTCAACCCTCACAGTTTCTTCATTTAACGCACACAATTGTGTCTCGATGTTTGTGTATGTCGCATTCAACGCACGACGCAGTGTTTTACACTGTTTCGATATTATATCAGGACCAAACTGTGAGATAATTTGTCCCTCCGTTTTCTCTTCACGTTTTTCCAATCGTGATAACATATCTTGTAGTGCATCTATCTGTTCTTGCAATCGTCGCCGTTCCGCAATGTGATGTCCCTCCTTTTCCTGCATTTCTGATTCCAACAACACAACACGCTGCTCACTAGCAAAAACACGTTCCTTCCATTCCATTTCACTATGTGTACCCGCCGCATCATGTGCCTCTTGTCGCCCAACCTTTACACCCGCCTTGAAACCCGCATCTTGACCCTCGCGGAACTTTTCTTCTGATACCCGTTCGAGAGCCTGACGGTGTCGCACTTCCGCTTCCACCAATTGCAATCGCCGCTGCTCCTCTAATTCCCGCATCCGTGTGGTGTGTGTTTCTTCTTGTATTCTAATATCATTCTGCATGCGATGAAGATCATCCTTGTGACGTCCCATCGCTTCAAGGGCTCGGTGATAATTACTTGACTCCTCTTCAAGACGAACTTTAAGTCGTTCAATAACAGCAAGGAGACCATCTCGGTCTTTTACCATATCTTCTATATCCACATCATTAACGGGTGCTTTTCCAATGGCTTTCTTCACAATTCGTTCAATGGCAAGATTATTTTTCTCAATTTTTTCATCTATACCTAGACGATCAATCTTTTCGTAAAGTGATGAAAGCTGTAGTTGAACTCGTTCAAGGCTACGTTCGACAACATCCCAGCGAGTTGTACTTTGAGTCTCCGTAGTAGAATTTCCCAGACCAGCAACATTCTTGTTATTTAATTGTTGTTGCTGTAGTGTTTGTAAAAGGAAGGCTTGTAAAAGCATGTTAGTGTCACCAATACCAGTCGTAGGATTCATTGGAACTTCTACCGGTGGGGTATTATTCTTGCTGTGCATTATTTCTCTTTCTTCAATCCGTTTGTTACCTTTGAAAACTCGATTCCCAAAGTCATCTGTGATAACCGGTCTGCGACTATTACTATTACTACTACTATTACCACCACTACCACCGGTACAACGTGAGATAACATCATGACAGGTGATATGTACAACAATACTATCAGTTGATGTCACTTCTGGATTGCCTATGCCCTTCCAAATTTGTGTTTTTTGGGGTGGTACAAAGACTAATCTTGAAGTTCCACTACCACTATCATTACTGTTGCTACCACTCATCCCAAGAAGAGACTCTTCTATACCAATCATCATGGTTCCCTCACCAACTACAATTTCACGTGGTGCCTCTGGAGGGACTTCCTCAATTAGTTTACCCAGTGAGAAAAAGCGTGTACCTGGCACCCGACGAAGCAACCATATCATAAATGAGACAGATACAACATCACCACGGGAAACAATCTTTGTAGATTCACCTTCTTTTTCTTCTTCTTCTATTTTATTATACCAATTAATATAAGGAACCTTTTCATTGTTTCCTATATCTGTGCAGTGAAGACTTGTCTGAGCAGCGGCAACAAACTCCGTACATTCACGGCGTCCTTTGAACATAAGTGTCCAATGACAATCAAAGGTAGGATCATACAAAGAAGCATATTGTGGTTCAGACTTGTTTTGTAGAAACTGAAGATTCTCATCCAATCGTACACGACATTGTGGACGTTTCTCGCGGTCAACAATGGCGATAAGTGGAACAGTAATAGAAGCATTTATATGTGGCACACACAGAGCAACTACACATGGCCCCAATGAGTTTTCACCTTTGTATGTTAACACCACAGCCTGTGAAGCGGTCTGGAGTGGTGATGGGGCATTTGGTGGAATACTATATGTGTTATTATTGTCACCACTACTATTGTTCTTTCCCATAACGTTGAGAGAGACGGTTTTGTTTGTGGCACTCTTATCCTCATAGCGTAGTGAAGTAACGCCTTGCTTGGATTGCAGAGCGTCTTCTGCGAAGAGTGACCTCATGGTTCGGCGAGATGTGGCTTTTTTATTAACGGAAACACTATTATCATCTGGTGATGAGCTGGAGTCGTCGGGAGTGAACATGAAAGAATAAGAGTCTACGAAAACCAAATACAGATACACTTGTAGCAATTAAGAAATAAATTAAAAAAAAAAAAGAAACAAATAAATAAAAAAGGGAACAAAAATACCTTAATATCAAGAGAAATACAATACCGAAAAAGAAAAAAACCATCAAAACTTCAGCAAAGGTGTATTTGATTTGACTTTGTTTTATTCCCTTCCCATCCTTCCCAGAAAGGGGCTGCGGGTGCGGAACTACATACCAATTTATCCTTCACATTCTTTTCCCTGCGTTTCTTTTTTGATTCTCTTTCTTATATATTTTTTTCCCATTTCAGTAATGGAGAGTAAATAGAAGTAATAATTGGAAAAAAAAAAAACAAGAAAGAAAATAAACGACGCGTAGGTTTCATCAACTCACCCAAAGTGTGTGTGTGTGTGAAGTATGTACGACACATAGTGTGAATTGTAAATAGAGAAAAAAAACATAGAAAGACAAATAATAATAATAATAATAATAATAATAATAATAATAATAATAATAATAAAAGCAGCTAACGTACATCTTGGGCACCATTTCAAATAAGTAGTGACACAGAAAAACAAGAAAAAACAAACAAACAAACAAACACAAAGACAAACACATTCCGCAAGACATCAAAGAAGAAAGTTGATAAGAATAACGGAACGCGACGACTTTGTTATTATAAGTCGAAACAGGAATCATCTAATGGATTGTGTCGCACAAGCCATTCGGCAAGAAAGTCCACCGGATCGCCAGGACGCTGACGACACACTTCTACCAAACCTTTACTTAATAGTGGTAATATATTTTGCTGCAGGTAGAGTCGCAGCGGCATCTTGCGTTCTTCCAGTGAAGCACGATCTTGCTCTTCCACAGCCTGACGTGCCTTCTCCACTTCTTGCTGTTGTTCACTCTCGCGTTCATATTCCTGCCGCTCACGTTCCTGCTGCGCCATGCGTTGTTGACGTTCCTTCTCACACTCCTCCGCCACCAGTTTACATTCCCGTGTTTCCTCCTCAAACTTCTGTTTTGGTGTGGGACCAAAATTGTGTGGAGCGCCCACATATTCACACAGTGCCTTCACCACTTTAGTGGGTGGTACAACAGCAAAGACTGACGGTGGTGGTGGTGGGAGCATGAGTGGTTCCTTATCCACATTCATAGTAATAACTTTTGGTTTACGACCACCTGGGGTAAGGGTCTTAGCCACTGTACAAGCACATTCAAAAAAGTTTGGTAGGGAGTAATCTGTATCTACAAACTGTTTGTGATATATCGTCAACGCCTCTTCAAACCTTGCGAGACGTTTTTCTTCAGTTCCTGGAGGTCCTTCTAACGTCCTCGATACTGCAGTAAGTCTATCACGTAAATAATTTTCAGCCGCATTAAACACAAAAACAAATGAAGGTAATCGTGCCTCATCACAGGGCTCTGATGTGGGGGGTGCCGTATTTCCATCAGAAATAGAAATTAATCCTGCTCCTGTTGCTCCAGGAGGTGCCCCTGTGGATGCGGAAGGCATCGTCTCTTCTATATTATCAGGCACTTCAAGTGGCATATCTCCAAATACAAGACGTGCTTGGGCAACCGTTTTTGGAAAACCATCAAGTACATATCCTTGATTACGACAATCTGCACGAGTGAGACGCCAACGCATCATGAGTGCAAGTGCCTTATCTTGAAAAGGTGCATTCTCCTGTTGTTCCACTGAAGGTTCTTCTTCATCAACGGTTCCCTTTTTACCAGGTGACTTGCTAGATCGTTTAGATTTGCCTTGTTGTTCCTTTCGCTTCTTCGGATTACTCATATTGAGGGCCTCAGCAGTTAAGGTTGGTTGTATTCGCAACTTCATTAAAAGTACACGCTCCATTGCTGAAATGGTCTCTTGCAGACGAGTCACACGTTCATTCTGACTATACCATTCATCTACAAGAGTTTCAACGGCTTGTGCCTCTGCTTCTGTTAATGTAAAATCCACAAGTTTGTCCTCTATATCATCGTTATCAGAAGCATGATGATTCTTTTTGCCACTATTTGAGTTATTTAGACCTATTGAAGCATTAGAGGGATGCATCGGCGACTCCATTTCAGCTTCATCACCAGCAATATGCTTTTCTTCTTCCTCGTCTTCTTCTTTTACTTCCATTTCATCATCTGTTTCTTCCTTCTTTCGAGGTCGCAAAAAAGCACGTTTTTTAGCCTCTTCTCGTCGTAACTTTTCACGGTTAAATAAATGACGTTTAAACTTATCAAGACGTTCTTTTAGTTCAGCAATATGCCCTTTATACTCTTCAATTACTTTCTCTATTGTGAAAGTTGGTAAACTGTAATGTCTTTGTGCCAAATCTTCTGCGGCACAGGTCTTACCAGAGAGAGGTGGTCCAATAATAGTTATGCGTACTGGTTGTAGGTTATGTGCGTTCACATATTCAAACGCCACCTTTTCCATATTCCGCACAAATCCAGATTGCGCAACCCAATCCTCTTCAGCTGGCATTAAATCCCGCATTGTCTGATTATCAGCACGTAGATTCATTGTAAAAAACTCTACATTGTTGTACAATACAAAATCTTCAGGTGGTACCAAAAATGTCTTTTCACCACCAAATGCATAATTCATTGCCTGCACCATACGACCCCAACTGACAGTTCCATTATCTACAGCAAATAAATAACGTGATGCGGGGGATGACATTTCTTCTGTAGATACCGTTCTTTCCAGTAATCTCCATGTGAACGTTACGAGATCTCGAACGTGTATTGTTGGTACAATTTGTGTTCCATCTCCATACACTGGTAAACCCATCTCATCACGGTTCCACACCTGCGCGAAGAATGGTGCAAGTACGTCTTCACCTTCACCATACTGTAATCCTGAAAAAATTACAGAAGTGTGAAGATGCCGTTCTTCATTATGAGCAGCAGCCACAGCACGTTCTGCTTCACGCCAGTTATAATATTTTGCATGTGGTATTCGACGATTATACTGATCTTCAGTAAAGATTTCCATTGTTTCAACATTTTTATCATTTTCTTCTTCATCATCATACATTTTATTACCATCTTCATCAGTATTGCCAATGTTGCCAATGTAATCATCTGTATAAACAGGTCCAAGTAGTTCATCTAATTCTCGATTGCTAATTGGTTGGAGTTCTTCCTCCTGTTCCTCTACCATTGCCACCTCTCCCTCTTCATCCTCTTCAAGAAGATTTGGATTGTTATCATCATTGTTGTTACCATCCTCTGGGGATTCAGACTGTAGCGGAGGTGTGGCAAACCAAGTTAAGAGTGAGGAAACAAGAATAACATGCTTCTTGCTGAGCAGATCTTTTGTAGTGAGAACCTGCATCATATCAAAAACATCCTGTGCTTGACGAAGTTCCATCACAATATAATCAGCATCCATTAAAGCAAATTGCATTGACACAGCATCTCCACGCCAAAAGGATGTTGTATGATTATTACGATTCTCATCTCTAACATCAGTGAAACCAATTCTCGTCGAAGTGGTAACATTAGCAATATGAATAGTAGTATTAGTGGTATCTGAGTCTCCTGCGACTGCTAGTTCTGTCGGAGCTTCTGTTTCTATCAACACCTCCTGGGATTCAGTAGTTTTTTGTACACTGTCCTTTTCCCACATACATGCGAATATTTTGTAATGTTGATCACTTCTTTTAACATCATTACCGTTGTTGTTATTGTTGTTGGTATTGTTCTTACTTGTACTGTTGGTAGAAGTGATATCTTGAAAGTGTTGAAAAAGACGTTTACCGAAGTATGTATCCGCATACGCAATAAGTACACGAGTCACATTACATGGCGGTATTATTACCTCTACTTGTCGATCTCCACTCATCACTTCGTTTTTATCCTTTTCCCGTTTTTCTCGCTACCATGATAAAAAAACAAGAAGAAATTAAAAAAAAAAAAAAACATATAGAAGAGAGACAAAATTAATAAATAACGCATAAAAATAAAAAGTAAAGCAGCTATATATCAATAAAACAAGAACAAAATATATATATATATATATATGCCGCACATCAAGGTGCTGAGATGTCTCTTCTATTTTTTCTTTAATACAGATGCGACATCACACCTTGCTGATTATTTTCTTTCTTCTTCTTCTCGCACATTCAATATTCTTTTTTTTTTTTCGTTTTTCCACCTTTCCCTTTTTTTTCTCCTTTTTTTTTTCTCTTCAGAGGGAAAGCATGTGTATTTCCCTCTTTGTTATCATCTCTCCTCCTGCTACTCTTTCCGTTCATGCCCCTTTTCTTCTTGCCTCTCTCTCATATTTACCTTTCTTTCTTTCTCTCTCTCTCTCTCTCTTACACACACACACACACACACACCGGTTCTATCTCTTGCTGAATGAATGAATGAATGAATGTCTGTTTGTTTCTTTGTATGTGGCTTCTTTAGCATACCATTTCAGTTTAAATTTTCTTTTTCTTTTCCTTTTGGTGTGGCCAACACGTTTCCCACGCATACACCCATACACCCATACATTTACACACACAGAGAGACTTTTCTGTCTCGCTCTTTCTCGCGTACGACACCTCCCATCATCATCATCATCACCACCGCTACCAAACTGCAAACAGGGACCTTAAAATTATCTTGCTGCTGTTACTGCGGCAATAGTAAGAAAAAAAAAAAAAAAAACATAAATAAAAATAAAAATAAAAACACACACAAAGAAGACGTCTTTCCTAAAGCTGTCAGTTATTCTGCAATCAAAGAGCCTATCAGTTTTTTTAGTAAGCGGAGGTTGTTACGGCTTCGACGATCGATGGAATTATCTTGAACAGCCGCCAATTGTTCCGCAACGCTCTGTAGTTCCTGTTTCGTTAATTCAAACATTGGTTTCTGGTGGTTTTTATCCAATGCCGCTTGTCGTTTCATTTCTTTTAATGTGTCATCCCACTCCACATAGAATGCATGTAGTAATTGAATACGCAGAGGAATACTTCCTGGTTGCTCGCCCAATTCAAAAGAAAGCTGTAGACAAAGACTGAGAAATGTTGGTAATGTAAGTGTTTGAGGACTGACCATAGTGGCTTTATTATCAACACACACCTTACTCTCAAGGAATGCCAATAAGACTGTAATATCAGAAGCCTCTAGCACTACTGTAAGAGCAGTACCCCACTCACCAGCCTCCGCAAGTTCCACAGCACGGGCTACAAGAACATCCGGATCAACTGGAACAGGAGTTGTATCAATATTCACTTGAGAGACTACTTCAATTGTCTCCTTGAGTTCATTTTTCAGTTGTTGCATCTCACGTTTAAGTGATTCATTAAAGGTTTTCGCTTTAGAAATGCAATCATTGGAGGAATTGGTCGTAACGCTGAGAGATGTTTGCATCATTGCATGATGATCTTTAATAGCACGAACAAGTGTTCGCATAGCGGCATCAACACCATTGTTAAATATTCTCATACTGTCAGTGGATCGAATGCTAGGCACCAGTGTACTTAATTCAATCTGCTCGGCTTCTTTTGCTCCTTTCGCCACTGAATCCTTCAAACGTCGAGAAAGTAACGCCTTCACTACATCTGAAGCTGACCCTGCGGTGAGTGTTTCCACTTCCTCCACAATGGAATGTATTTGCTCCAACAGTTCCTTTTGTGCGGCACTGACAGTTCCAGGTGTTTGTGGTGTTTGTCGTCTTTCTTGTTGTTGTTGTTGTTCGAGTTCAAGCTCCAGACGGCCTTTATTACGTACGGCGAATTTACGACCAATGGTCTGTGCTTCCTCTCTGGCGCGGGCATCTTGAAAGAGTTGCATTGCCTCCGAGGCCCGTTTCTGCAGACCCACCACACCTTCATCAATGCTACGTAATGTATCACAGAACTGTAATGCCTGTTGTCGCACTATTCTCGAGGCCACTGATTGTGGAACCGCATTTGTCATCTTATCACCTAAAACAGAAGAAGAGACGGAAGTCAACGCCGTGGGAACTCCCACCGCCGTGTCGCCAACAGCACCAGCACCACTTGTCTCAACAGATGGAAACCACGTCGCAATGGATGCCTGTTTCATAGCGGCAGTGTTGGAGGCACCAGCAAGTTTCTCAACATCAAGAATCTCCTCGTAAAATCCAGTGGCAGTGCGAATTGTTAACATAACTTGATACTCCACGGAGGCACTGACATTGGATTCCGCCACTTTGCCTACCGTCGCCACACTGCTGAGAGTTGGACCCTGCAATTTCCATGAAGTAATACGATCTACCTTAAAGCTACTGCGATGTAGTTGAACTACAACAGCAATAGCGTGTTCTCGTGAACAGAGTGTGATGTACTCCTCAGAAGGTGTGCAGCTGATAAGGAAGGAGTTTTCTCCCTCTGATTGTGCCGGATGGACACGGTTAGTATTTGCCGCCCCTGTATCATTATTATCATATGAGATACAGATATCTTGTTTAAGCGAAAAAGTACGTGTTTCCTTATTATAACACCAAAGACGAAGTTCAGAGTTACCACGCGCAGCGGTGACAATATACACATTACCGTCTGGTTCATTGGAAAAAGTACGTTGCTGCAAGAAAAAGGCTGCCGTTGGAACAGCATTTGCATGTGGTTCCCACACCTTTGGAAGTACACTCTTACGTGTTGTAACGGAAATGAGATCGAGACAATTACTCTTCGCCGGTGTTAGTAATAATTGTGTCTCATGATGATATGCAATAACAGGGTATTTTACAACGGTTCTGGAAGTGAGATCTATAACCGCCCCTTTCGTTGCAGTTTCCATATTCACTTCGAACACGTGGTTCCTACCAAGTGCATATGCCATATCACCATTGCCAACAGCAACACCATAGAGTTCCTCTTGCAAATTCAACTCACGCAGTTGAATGCTGATCTCTCCATTTGCTTGGTTTACGGGCCGAAGCCGCACCACTTCACTCCCGCCAACAGCGAAGAAGGCACAATGATCAAGATGTCCCTCAGATGAGACCAAATGACGCAACACAGGTGTGTGTACATCCGTCTCAGCGTACTTTCCCTTTCGATTAAGTACACGCAGTCGGTTTGGTTGTTTCATGTTCATACACAGCAATTTACGGTGCGAGGCGAGTAATGCAGGCACCTCCTCGCCATTATTATTTTCATTGTTGTTGTTATTATTATTATTATTATTATTAGTATTGCTGCCGCCGCTGAATGCCGTTGCCTTGACGGATATAAGTGGAACCTCAAGGCGAACCGCATTAGCGTCTCGTTCCCTGCAGACATACGCCAAAGTGTCCATGAGTACTTTAAGAAACTGTAGAAGGGCCCCACTCACACGTATGCAAAGTCAACAATAAAAACAAAAACAAACAACGCGAACAACACAAAAGGTAAAAAGAAAAAGAGAGCCAGAGACTCTCAATTTACCTTGAAATTTTAATCTTAGAAAATATTGAAAAAGCAGAAAAACAAAAACAAGAAAAAATACAGAAAGATAGAAACTTTACTTTTTTGTTTCGTTTTCTTCTTTCTCTTTTTCCTTTTTTTTCTTTCTTCTCAATGATGAGTAATGTATTTCTTAAGTGCTGAATTTCTATCTAGTTTTCTCTCTCTCTCTCTCTCTCTCTTGCTTATTCTCCCCCTTTTCTTTTCTCCCTACGACTTGTACAACTCTAGATATATAAAAGAGAAATATGAAAAGCAATAAGTTTACGTGTCTAGCAGATAATTAAGAGATTATGGAATTGAATCATCATTTCCCTCCCCAGAAAAAAAAAAAAAAACAGAGAAACACAGAGTAGCACATACAAATACATATATATATATATATATAGAAACACAAACACAGAGAGAGAGAAAAAAAGAGATGTACACCAGGATTAAAAAGAAAAAAAAAGAATACACAATATATCGTTTTTTCGTCATTCTTATGACCAACTTAAACTTCATTCATGTCTTCTTTTTTCTTTTTATTATTAAAAAAAAAAAAAAAGAAATTCATTTACACCGTGCAATCCTTCATTCTTCTTCTTTCCTTCTTTTTTTTTTCATTTTTTTTTTTTTTTTCATGGTTGCTTTCCCTTTTGTTGTTTGTGTTTCAGCCGTATGTGGTTTTATTACTCGATGATCACATTGCCACTCTTGAGATGCCACAACCTCTCGTGTTGTTTATACACGGCCACCTCTGCCAATACACGTGAGATGACTTTCTGCAAGTCCTCACCACCACCACCACCACCACCCGCTTGATCATCCCCACCACTGGAACTGCCAGTGCGCAGACGTTGTTGTTTCTCTTCCAGTAACGCATGAAAAGCACGAGTCTCAAAGTTAACAAGTTCCAGTACGGTCTCTAATATCAACGGTCGATGACGATCCACTTCTGGTTCGCCAAGTGTTTTCAAGACCCAGGTGGCATTTGTAAACGGTTGCACACACCGCTGCAAAGCTGCACTCAGCATTGGATTTGTTGCATCTGGGTAATGTTGTTGTTTCGCTTTCATTACAAGTTCTTTTGCACGTTGTTTATTTAACACACCGTGTTCTAGAAATAGTCTTCGAATATACCCTACAATAGGTGCAATATCTTCATCTTTAAAAGAAGCAGGATTGACACTTGTTGTCGCAGCGGCAGCAGCAGCAGCAGCTGTACCGGTAATATTTGCAATATCACCACTCACATCATTTCTACGAGTAGTGAAAAGAAGACGGGGTACAGATTGTCCGGCATTAATGGCATTCAAATGGGACATTATATAAGGTTTAAACTTTTCCCATTGCATTCGTTGAAATGTGATTTCCTGCGGACATATACTTTCGGAAGCCTGTATCATCGCCTTTCGCGCTTCTGAAGAAGAAGGCACATGCCAAAGACGCCAAACCCGTTTAGAAGGATCTGGTTCATCCTTATTAAGTGAGGAAACACTCTCCAATACTTCCTTTACAGTTCGTCGAAGTACATTGCTGGTAACAAGAGCGTTTAAACTTGCACGTGTGACTGTAGCATCTGGGCTTTCAAAGAAGTGAAGGAGAATAACTTCACGTAATGCGGCTACAGGTCCTTTAAAGCGAGGAGCCGTCTTGGAGACCCACACTCCATGCATCCAAACTGCCACTTCTCGTAGTGCCTCAAGAAGTTGTTCATCCTTCACCTGATGTTGTTGTTGTTGTTCCTGTTGTTGTTGTTGTGGTTGTTGACGTGATACAGGTGATGAGGGAATGAATGCCTGATCGGGTGGAACAATTAACTCGCGTAGTTCTTCAAATGTCAATACCTGACATCGCCGTAGGAGTACGAGTACTTGATCCATCACACTGTGACGATCGGCGTATCGCCGGAGGAGATTGCCTGCAGTGGCCGCTCCTTCGCCTCCAGTGATTCCACCCGAAACGAGAAGCTCTGGTGGGAAAAGACTGTCTTCTGTTCGTGTCTTTACACGCTGAGTGGCGGCTGCACGTGCAATCGGCGCGGCATCATACACCGGTGACCAGAGACGACGTCGCATCGCCATACTCTCGACAGAGTTGATGGGAAAATATTGTAATTCCTTTGCAGAATCGGCATCTGTGTTTAACATGACACTGCGCTGTCGTAGCATCTCACGATTAATGCGGTCTGAGATGGTGAGGCCGGGGACAATCGCCATAGAGGGTGCACTCACAAAGGCCTCACCCACACGATGGACAGTATTAAATGATGTTGGTTTTACAATTGGTGTAAACTGCTGAATAGTACTGACAGGAGTGAGGTGAATGGCTCCATCCACAATAAAACCAACAGCGTAATCACATCGTGATTGAAAGGGTTGTGATTGTAATGCGTAGTGATAAGAATGTCTTTGTTGTTGTTGTTGTTCTCCTCTTCCTGATGCATTATCCAATTGTTGTTGTTGTTGTGGCGGTGGATCTGCAAAAGAACTTGAACCAAAGGTATCAATACGACAATGCATTGTTAATCTTGATGAGGGTCGTAGAATCATATTGGATGAAGTCCCTTGTCCATGGGCATTAGATGTTGTTTCTGTTCCTCTTGTTGCAGAGGATGTTAATAGAGATGATGTATCTTCCGCTTGCATTACCCCTTCAGTAGCGAAGAGTTGCACATCACTTGCCTCGTACGGTCGCATCTTTCGCCTCAGTGGAAATTGAAATATATGTAATTGATGTTGCAACATGGGGGATGAGTAGACATTATAGGTGGCTATGACTTCATCCCCATCATCTGTTTGTTGTGCACCAAACTTCATTTACACAAATAATGTGACTATATATATATATATATATATCTATATTTATATATATATATGTATAAATATCAATACACACCCCACTCCCTTTTATTTCCCCTTACCACCACACCCTTTTCTTCTTTTTTGTTTTTTTTTTCTTTCTTCACTGAGAGATTGTGGATTAATTCCAGAGATCAAAATAATGATCACTCCACGTACTTCAGACACACACCCACACACACACAGAGAAGTAAAAGGAAAAATAGAGTACCGAAAGAAAAGGAAAAAAAAAAAGAAAAAAAATTAAGAGAAGAAAATTTACAAAAAAACATATACATTATATATTCATAGAAAGATACTTATGGAGAAATAGGGTCACCTGCATAAAGAGAATGAGAAAAAAAAAATAATAATAACAGGAAAGGGAGGTGAGAGCAAAAAGAAAGAAAAAAAAAAGGACACATTATACAGTGAGAAACGTCAATTGAGACACACATTGGGATCTGCCCCTTCAGTTAATCCATCCCTTTTTTTTTTACTCTTTTTTTTTTTTTTAAAGTGAAGTTTTCTTTCTGAGTGTTTGAGTTGTCAAGGTTTTTTTTTTTTTTTTTCTTTCCTTTTATTTTCACGCGTATCTTTGTGCACACAGGCAACACACATATAGACTCGAAAGAAACCAACATAACAATCTCAACTAAAGTTTCTTTTCTTTTTCTTTTTTACTTCCTCTAAAACTAATCTACGCAATTCCATCGCAACAGATAATCTTCTAACAATCGGTCCACCTATTAACAGTTCCATCACTGTTAGAAACCAACCACTAGTTAATCACCCTTTTCATTCATTTTTTTTTTTTTTTTCCTTTCCTTACTCTTTTTTTCTCCCATGTTTGTAACCCCCATCACTTTTCGATAGAAGGAATAATGGAAAGAATAGAGAAAAAAAAAAAAAAATGCAGAAGCACATACCGACGCCTAGAGAAAGATAGAGACATGTTTTTTTTTTCTTGTTTTTTTTTTTTTTTTTCGTTACTTCTGAATTCACCCTTTCCACATTCTTTCTTTACTTTTTTCTTCTTCCTTTGTTGATGTCTTCTTTCTCTCTTTCTATCTCTCTCTGGTGCCTAATCTAACTTCACAAAGGCGTAAATCTTTCGAATGAATAGTGAGGCGGTGAGAAACGCAAATGACCCCCCTGTGAGTGCCACTGCCGCAGACAATGTAGCGGAGTATGTAAAGTAAAATACAGTAATGAATAGCCCACTCATTGCTGTACGGAATGTGTAAAAGTAAAGAGAGTATAAAAACACATAGAGTCCACTAGAAGCACCAAATCCAAATGTCACCCACGGCCAACGGTGATTTTCCATGTTTAACAGTACATAGGTAGCGGCTATAGATACACAACAGGTAACAACCAAAAAGATAATAAAGGTCAGTAATAAAAAGGTATATAAATAGTAAAGTTTGTTTAACCAAATAGAACTCAAGACGAGACAGAGTTCAAATACAATGGATCCAAATGGAAGTGCCCCACAAAGAAGAATAAAAACAGTAGTAGATAAAAACACATTAGGTGCTGGAGGAATAAGACGAGGAATTTGATTTACATGCGGCAAATCACGATGACTTCTTGGTGCTAAGGCTAAACGCCTATATGCATATCGTCCTAAGAGAGTTCCAGCTACCACAGATGGACCGAATCCAAGAAAAAGCAACGCAATAAGAAAAGTAATACCACCCATATGAACAACTTGAGCAGATTCGTAAAGGTGTGCCAAAACATTTGTTACCGTTCCACATGAAAGAAGAAATAATGGAAACACGAACATGGTAAACTCCATACATCGCATCCATTTCTTAGATAATACAGGACTTAACATTGCATACCGTAGAAATTGTGCAGATGAGACAAATCCCGCGACAATACCTGTAAAAGCATATGAAACGGCTACTACAGTTACTGCCCCTTGTGTAGGTTTACGACGAAAACTGTATAAAGCCGCAGTAAGAACTCCCAAAACAAATACAACCGCTAATTGTACACCAGTACCGACCAACGCACATAATAAGGTCGGAAAGGAGGGAACACGGTGTACATCTGCATACAGTTGTTTCCATCCTGTACTGTCCACAAGATCATCATTTCCCTCATCCCGCATTCGCAATTCATGTTCAATACGTTGATAATCCGCACGAATTACTCGGGAAAGAATCATTGTGACCACAATAACAAGAAAAACAGCTAGTAACAATGAATTAGCAATAGCGAACCATCGAATACGTGGTTCAAAGAGATCTTCATCCATGTATTTTGCAAAGCGATTTTCAAATAATATAAGAGATGGAGAAAACTGCACAGAGTATGTAAATTCATAGGCTTTACCAGCACGAAGACTTTCAAGTCGCCCTGTTTCAAGAGTAACATTAACAAGTTGTTGGTTATTTACACCAATATGAAAAATACGGTGAAGATAAATCATAGGCCCATTACTCGTCATTTTACCGAACATTGCCCATAATGGGAGTTCATCCACAAGTAATTGATATGCGTAGTTACCGGTAATCATCTCTTTCCATCGCGTTATATCTCCCTCCGTTGGTGTGAAGCTACAAATGACAGCACGCTTCACATCTTGATTGTAGTGAATAGAGACATTAAGTTCATATAATTCATCACCAACAAGTGCCTGTCCAAGTGTTGGTGCCTTCTGTTCATTACTCGCAGGAGGACAACCGGGTGTGCGGAAGAAATCATATGTTTCAAGGGCGTTATGCAAAGGTCCTATTTTATTGGCATATACTCGTACCGGTTCACCATCCTTATATGTATTGGTATCCTCACCAGCACGGGCGGTAATAGTAGCCAGCACAATTAAGAAAGTGAAAAGAAACGTAATGGGAGAATGCATATCTTGTTCTCTTTCTCTCTTCTTTTTTCTTTTTTTTGTATTTCTTTTTCTCTTGCCCACACTTCTCAGTATTTTATTTGATTTGCCAAGAATATCTATATTTGTGTTGCTTTATTATATATCTTTCCTCCTCACTTCTTTCTCTCTCTCTCTCTCTCTCTCTCTCTCTCTCTTCTGTTCTCACCACTTTATTATTTTTCTTTTTCTTTTTGTTGTTGTTCTCCTCTTGGACCACACACCAATTTTCCCACTGCTGTACTTTATGTTATTGTACCTGTGCGTTTGCTTTTCCCTACTGGTGTGAATGTGTGTACCGGATTGCAGGTCACTATGCGAGACTCAACCCTACAAGGTTTAAACAGAAACAAGAAAAGAAAAAAAAAAAAAAAAAGAACAAAAGCAATAATTAAAAATAAATAAATAATAAATTAATTAAAAATAAATAAATATTAAATATAAACATATATTCAGTAATACTTACAGGACCAAAA
>NW_021639882.1:140240-141386 GCF_002087225.1 Trypanosoma theileri
AAAAAAAAAAAAAAAAAAAAGGAAAAAAAAAAAGAAAGAAACACCCATACACTGGTATATGTATCTCACTTTATTGTGTCCAATAAATATCTGGTGATAACATATACGAAAATAAAAGTTGTACACAAACCGTATTCCCTGTCTGAGTTGCCAAATCAAGCCAACACTGCATACCTTCAGACCATTCTTCTATCAATCGTTCTTGACGAAGTTCACCCACCGCCTCTCGCATAGCCAACAAACATCGAATATGAAGAAGAATGGAACCTACAGCTATTTGTAAATTCCTTGTTTTTGCTCCATACATCACAACGGTCGGTGACAAAAGTACAGCCATAGTTTTCTTACAGAATTCAAGGGTTCCTGATCCACACAAAACACGTTGTGGTAAGAGTATCAGTGACTGAACAAAGTGCACTAACCCGCACATTAACACACAGAGTACGCCTCCAAGATTATCCGCACTCAATGTGTGTTCCCTCTGCAGTGCGGATGGTGGAAGTGGAACCATATCTGCCAATACCGTTGGTGTGAGAATCACGGACCATGAGGGTGTGTGCCGCGAGGTGTGCAAGTGCGGTGGATGAGGCAATGTGTTTACACGAGCCACGCTCTGCCCTGGTGAGGCGAGCAGTTCACTTTGCGTGGCGAGTAAGAAGGGAGCCACCGCCGTGTGCCACTCCGCATCTGGTTTCAATGTATCTGCCTGCGGTGAGGCGAGAAGTAAAGATGCCCGCAGCAACACCGCCGGGGCAAAGAGAAGGAGCAGCGGGGCTTTTGTATTCCCAAAGGCAACGGAAAAAGGAGCAGATGGTGTGGATGCACCTTGTTGACGCTGAATACTATGCAGTAAAGTTTGACAGAGTTCACTACTATCCATAGTAGTACCAGAATTAGTTGCAGTAGTAGTAGAATTACCGGTGGTGAGTTGTTCCATCACTCTAACGTAGTAATCACTGTTTTTCACCAAGACTGTCTCAACCGTCTCCGACACGGTGGATGCACCAGCGAAGATGTCCATTAATGCTGTTCTCACTGGAGGGGCGTCTAACGTGTTGTGAGGAGACACACGCTGGCCGTTTACAGCAAAATCAAACTTCTAAACACCAAATTAAAGTGAAATCAAAATAAAGAAAAAAAAAAAAA
>NW_021639882.1:141645-145248 GCF_002087225.1 Trypanosoma theileri
AAAAAAAAAAAAAAAAAAAAACACAATAAAAGAACTTGAATACATATAGACTTCTCTGAGAATACATGGATGGAGCGTTTTTGCTATTTATTTTTTTTTCTTTTATTTTATCCTTTCCCTTCTTTCCAAGAAAAAAGAAAAAAAAAAGTCTATCACATCAGCTATCTGATTTAGCTGGCAGTACTACACGTACAGTCTTAAATCCATTATAAACATAGTCTTCTGGAGGCGTACAACCCTGTACCTCAGAGAGACCAAAGGTCTGAATAGTACACTCAAATAGTCCAACAACAAAGAAAGCATAGAATGTTGGAAATGTAATAGCACACGCAATACCCGAAACAGTATCCTTCTCTTTAATATTATTATTATTATTATCCTCCAACTTTATGGTTGAGGATGTATGACTTGTTGAGATATCTCTTGTATCCGGGTTAATATAACGTACAGAGAAGCGTCGTTCGCAACGCATCATCAATTCTGGTTCATCATACACATGCCATTCATGTACCTCAGCACCATCATATCCACATGAGATAAAAATATCCGGTGATCTTAAAAGACAAAGGTGTCGTCCCAACACACGATGGCCTTCCATTTCCTCCGATGCGAGTGTCATGATGTAATTTCCTGCAGCGGCGTCCCATTGCCACAGTACAACTCGACTGTCGGAGCCACTCGTAACAATACGTTTACCGTTTTGTAAAATGAGAATGGCAAAGCATGAACTACCGGTGGTAGAGAGAATCTGCAGTGGGGTGAATACTGGCTCCACTACAGAGAGTGGGAAGTGAACTGTGTTTTTAAGGGATGGAAATATAATAGGCACAGAGGCTTCATGCAGGAACTGGGCAGCGGAGGCGCCATTCACCAAATGTGATGGGACTATTACCATGTTGCTCACCACACCCACATCGAAGCCATTCGCCACGTGTGTATCGTACTTGGGCTTCCACTTACTTCTTCGAATCACTGTAGAAGGAAGGCGGCTTCCATTGTCATTATTACCATCTCTATTATTATTATTATCCTCATCCTCATCACATTCGGCAATCCCATTTGAATCTTCACTGTGTAAAGCTTCTCGTAATAGTTTTCTTCCCTTTACCCAAACACTCATATCCATCAACCGCTCCGCACGAAAGCGTAACCTTGCGGTAACAACTGTCTGCTCTTGCGGTCCTTGTTCGTCATTCTTTCCATTATCATCATAACAAAATAAATGATCTTCCTCCTGTTGTTTCCATGGGAGTGCTGCGAGGGACCAGACAACTACACCCCCTTCCACACCGGCGAGCAGCCGCTGATCATCATCAATGGCCAGACAGTGAATTATTTTAGTTTGTCGCGTTACGGCCGGTCGTGCGTCACGATCCTCACGAGAAAGATAATGCAGTGGAGAGGCAAAACCAACACAGCCGGTGGGTGTAGAAATGGCAAACACAGCAATAAGAAAGTACGTGCTGTAATCCACATTCACCCGCCAGATGCGGGCCACACCACTCTCATCTCCTGTAATAACATACACGACAGAAGCCTCTGCTTCTGAAATCTCAGATCGCCGCTGCGCATCGTCTTCGCGATTTACAAAAATACTCCCATCCCACAAAAGTACACAACGCAGTGGTGAAGGGTGTGCGATGCTGACAACATGCCGTGGTGTTGGGTGGAAAAAACTTAAATGCATATATGCATCTGTAGCCACAGAGGCAATAACGTTACCAAGCACCGCCGCTGACACCACTGGCTCCTCACATCCATGAAGATGCAATAGTCGACGTCTTCCTGTTTTCCCATTAAATGCTGGTGTTTTTATATTTTTACTTGTTGATGATGATGATGACTCCTGCGGTAAAGAAGCATCGGGTTCTGTGATGATTGTGTTTGTGAGAAATGGGCGAAGGTCGCATGGGAAGAGTGGAAACATGCACAGCTGCCCATTGTCTGTTCCTGCGAAGAAGTATTCCACCTGTGTGAGGGCCGCTGCTGCTGCTCGCCCATCCACACATTTGCCGTCCAGCGCCCACGACAAAACAACAGCCGCCTCCTCACGAGTAACGGCCGGGATGAGAGCGTACGTGAGAGATGCAATGAAGTGCACCTCCTCACTTTTCTTATTATCCTCTCCTCTTTCTTTACTACTGTTATTATTATTATTATTATTATTTTCTTGCATGGGGGATCCCTGTGGGATGGAACGAGGAAAGTCCGGCGGGGTGATGGCCGCCGCAGCAGCGCCACAGTCCGGCAGAGCCGTCAATGAAAACACATTTCGCAATGACCACATTGGCAGAATAGACACCAACAGAGATATAGTTATAGTTATCTATAACTGTATATATATATATATATATATACACAGAGAATAGATATGGAAAGTACAGACAGAGAGAGAAGTACGGGTGACGGAAGCGATGAGGATAGAGAGAGGAGAAAACGGAAATCGCAAACAACAAAAAGACCGAAAAAAAAGAAGAAAACGAACGAACGAGAGTGTCCCTTTTGATTAAGTAGAGATATAAAGTGTTTTTTTCTGCTATTGAAGCAATAGTCAAGGTGGTTAAACTATTCTTGTGTAGATATAATAATAATAATAATAATAATAATAATAATATTGATCAAATACCCTTATCTAGCCCCCTATTCTTCTTCATGAACCAAAGAGCAAAAAATAAAAATAAATAAATAAAAACAAAAAAAAAAGAAAATGAGAACAGGAAAAAAGTACAGCAGATATCCACAAAAGAGAAAGATACAGAAAAAAAAAAAAATGAAATTACGACTGCTACAGTAGTTGAAGTATTACTGTTGGAGCAAACGTCCTCGCCAGAGCAAACACGAGTATGCATGTGAACGAAGAAACCAAAAATAAAAAATATATATAAAAGGACTGAGTGATTGTAAAAAAAAAAAAAAGAAAAAAAAAAAAAAGCATTGCGATGAGTGAAATGGGGGAAAAAAGGAAAAGAAAATAAATAAATAGATAAAATGATAGTCGTTCAAGGAAGAAAGAAAAGAGGAGCAAATGAAAAATAATACAAAGGAGTATTCACAAGAAACTCCTCTGATCTTCAAGAGAGATGGAGAGAGAGAGAATAAATAGATACTTAAATACATACATAAACACATGGAAAAATACAAAAAAAGAAAGAGAATAAAAATATGCGAATAAAGCTGCAAAAAACAAGAAAAAAAAAGGTACTTTAACGTAGATGTAGCCAAAAGAGGCAATCGTGAGAAAGCAAGTATAATAATAATAATAAAAAAAAAAACACAAAATAACAACAACGAAGAAGACAAGGAAATATCAATCAAACGAAGCGCAAGGAAAAAAAAAGAAAAAAATAAATAAATAGACATCAAACCTTGGAAGGGGAAGAAAAAAGAAAACCTTCGGAGAGTATCCTTTTTTTTCCCTTTTTTTTTTTCGTTTAACTCAAATTTCCTTCTGTTCTCCTTCGCTATTCGCTCCACAAGTCCTTTCTCTCAATTTTCTCTCCACTTTTTTTTTTTTCCTTCTTTTGTTTCCTGTTAAACAAATGATGATAAAAATAAACGAATGTACACTAGTACGGATAAATAAATGTATATATATATATATAT
>NW_021639882.1:145713-146772 GCF_002087225.1 Trypanosoma theileri
AAAAAAAAAAAATGTACGAGGGAAAAAAAGATGAATAACAATAATAACCATAATGATGACAATAATAGCAACAGTAATCATAATACTAGTAATGGCAGTAAGCAATAGTAGCATTAGTCATAATAAAAAGTCAATGAAACTCTTCTTTTATTCATCCACTTATTATTTGTATTTCCCCTTTATATCCCTCTCTCTCTCTCTCTATTCCTTTCTTTCTTTCTTTCTATATATACATACACACAGGTGAAGGTGCGTATCCATACATATAATCAACCACACATACACAGACATACAGAAAGGAGGAAATTGTATATATATATATATATATATATATAGGAATAGAGAGAAAAATAAAATGAAAGTAGTGAGTATGTATACTCGTGTCAGAATAAAAGAAAGATATAACAGGATATGCGTGCCTTTCCGTGAAAGAAAAAAGAGAAAGAGAAATAGGTAGAAGAACTACCAAATGAGAAACCTTTCTCCTTTACCTAAATGGAATGTGTATTCTCTTTCAATGTCCTCAAATCAAATAATATCGTCTTCTTCTTCTTTTTGTTATTGCTACTTCTACTATTACTATTACTACCAATACTACTCTCCTACTACCCATAGTGACAATAAATGTCTCCCTATCTTTTTTTTTTTCCAAGTTTTCTTCTCCATTTCTCTTTCTTTTCTTCACTTCCTTCTGCAGACAGCTGCAACACTCCCTTTTTCTTTCTCTTTTCCTTTTTTTTTTTCACACAAATAAACAAACACACCACTCTTCCATTTGAGGGGTGTTTCGCTGTTCTCTTCATTAGACCACTACTACTTCCTTCAATTTATTTTCATTTTCTTCTCATTCCATCCAATAATCTGAATTCCCTTTGACGGCTTCAGCAAACAGTTACGTAAAAAAAAAAAAAAAAAAAGATAATAATAACAATAATAATAAAACGCCTTTTTTGGGTTTATTTTTTATTTTTTATTTTCGTTCTTTTTCATCCACTCATATCGCTTCATCATTTTTTTCTTTCTTTTTTTTTTGGTTTCCTTTTTTTTTTTTTTTTTTTT
>NW_021639882.1:147149-154726 GCF_002087225.1 Trypanosoma theileri
TTTTTTTTGTTTCGCCCATTACCTACTCTTCTCCCTTCATTAATGCTAAATGCCATTCCTGTCATTGTTCTTCACTACCCATATCTTCTGTGTCACGCTTATTTTCACTAATTGTTTGATTTGTCACATCATTGGTGTCATCAGGGCTTTGATTGGGCGCAATACTGTCGCTATTTTCTTCTACAGGTGGTGTGGATCGAGGCAAACTCTCTTGTGCTAGAACTGGTCGCTGGTGTGGATTGTAGTGATGATGATGATGAAAGTGATGATGATGATGTCTTTGCGTGCCTCTAACGAATCCACCTTGCCAACGACCACTTTGTGTTGCGGCTGGTTGAGTTGCATTGTTCCAACCATTCTCTCCACCATCCCCACGTCCGTACGGCATGGGCTGTTGGAACTTTCGCTGCTGCTGCTGCTGCTGCTGATGCTGATGATGGAATGCGGCTCCTGCTGCCGGTGGAGCATGAGCGAATCTGTTCCCTGTGTGAAACGGCGGTCCTCTGCCGGTGTAGTCATCCGCAGTTTGTGATCGTGTGGGTGCGTAACTCGGTGCGGGTGGCTGAGAGGCGTAGTGAGGTACATTATTCATCATTGCAGGTGCATGTGGTCTACCGCCTCCCTCAGGAGGAGCCATCATTGGTGGATCGTAGGGTGAACATACATGGGGTTGAGAAGGATAGCTTGATCCACCAGACTGCGGACCATAGTTATTATTCCACTGTCTATTTCCCTGATATTGATCATATCCGTGCTTCTCTGGGTAGTTCATACTCTGGGGTACCGGCAGTACGGGTTGTTGATACTGATTCTGTGGTCTTCCACCACCAAAAGAATTATTATTGTTGTTATCATAATAACCATAGGCCGGTGGTACTGAATGTGCTCCTGATGAATCATCCGCGTATCGAGAGTGTGGACGTCTTTGTCCTGAGAATCCAACACCGTAGGGTGCTGCCACTGCGGTGGGACCTATTCTTGCTGGGGTTGGCTGCGGCGTCGACAAGTACCGTGAGTAACCACTTTCACTACCAGAAGGATACGGCGACGGTACTGGATGTGGGGTAGAGTGTTGACTGGAGTTTGTGTGCGATGCTGGGTACCTTGCGGGAGGCATTCCTCCACCTCCTCCTGTTGCTATTGGATATGGTTGTCCTTGCCCTGCAGACCACTGTAATTGTTGTTGTTGTTGTGATGGTAGTGGTGGTGCAGGAGCGAACTGTGGGCCGCTGTTGTTGTTGTTGTCGTTGTACGATTCCATCATTGGAGTGTTACCAGCACCCTTGCCACCATAATAACGCTGATTTCTCTGTGATTGTCCGTAGTTGTTAGAATCACCATAGTAGTATCGGGAATCATACTCTCCAGACCAGTTCTGAGGGTCTTGTTGAGAAGGATAATATGAAAATGGAATTTGTTGTTGTTGTGGTGGTGATGGTGGTGGTGGTTGTGATTGTTGTTGTCGTTGATGTGGTTGTTGTTGTTGTGGTTGTTGTTGTTGAAATGGCACATTCTGCTGTGGTGTGGGATAGTTAGGTTGGTTTACTTGTTGTGTTGACATTGGATAGTATCCCTGATTTGGATAATAGTTATTATACCCATCGCGTTCCGCATCTCCGGGGTAACTTCCCTCACCTTTATACATCTGATTCTGTTGGTTAGGAGGATACGAAGGATATTGTTGCTGATGAACGGCTCTCGGGTTTTTCCCGTATCCCTGAGATTCGTTTTCTAGTCCATATGTCATATTATGATGAGACATTGAATGTGCGGTCATATCAGATGATGGTTGTTGTTGTTGTTGTTGTTGTGGTTGCGGTGGTGTTATTTGGTGTATCTGATGATGATAGTGATGATGATGATGATGATGATGTCTGGGAAGAACCATCGTTTGAGTTCCACTCCTAGACAAACCGTGATCTGAAAAGTGTCCCGACTCCTCTGCAGCCACACTCTTCTTCTCCGTATTTGCATCCACTGTAGGAGAGACAAGTGCCCCACTAAAGTACGGTGAGTTTGTCCACGTCTTTCCACCAGAGATTGGTGTTGGGGCGTGTGGGGCCTCCAGAGCCGCATGCATGGAATTGTTATTTGAACTAAACGTGCCTTCCCGCGTTTTATTATTATTATTATTATTATTATTATTATTATTATTATTATTATTATTATTATTACTATTATTATTCTCCTCTTCATCCGTTACAGATCCCATACGTAGTGATTGGGATTGTTGTAATTGGAATTGAGATGATTGTTGTTTTTGTTGATCATATGTTGACCCGCTGTGGAGGACTTCGTGAGTTGTGGTGTTTGGCGACTGCCGCACTTTTGTGATGACATTCACCGGCAGGGATTCTTCGGCAGACGTGTCGGACTGCAGTGTGGAGGCCATAAATAAATTTACAGTGTTGATATACTCTGTTCGTTTCGGTTCCAGTTCCTCTTTTTCTTCTTCTTCTTGTTGTTGTTATTATTATTGGTTAATAATGCTGGTAATGCGCTTTTCTATCTATTCCTCTTCTTCTTTCTTTTTTCTTTTTTTTTTTCTTCTTCTTCAAGTTGTTGTTGTGATGGTGGTATTTCGTTTTATACCCCTTAACTTTTTTTTTACTTTTTATTTCTCTTTCACACAGACACACAAACTCTCTCTCTCTCTCACTTTCTCCCTCTTTATTTATTTATATAAATATAAATATAAAGAAAGAAAGAGAGAAATAGAAATATTCCCCCTTTTTCACTTTCTGTCTTCTCCAAATCCTTGCACCAAAGCACAGCGCTGTATATTTTTTGATTTTTTTTTTTTATTCTATTCTTCTTTCTTTTCCTTTCCGTTATGTTCTTCTGGAGGAAGGAAGGACAAAGAAAAGAACAGACGGGGGTGCTGAAATGAAAGAAAAAAATAAAATAAAAAAAAAACTAATATAAAAAGCAAAAGAAATAATAAAAAGAAATAAAATCCTACAAATTTTGTGCTGTAATTCGTGTAAAGAAGAGAACAAAAAAAAAAAAAAAAAGAAAGAGATAGAAGAATAAATAAAAGAAAACTAACACAAATGAATATATATATATATATATATATATATATATATATATATATTCATAAAGAATAATATAGATGCAATCTCTTTTTTTTTTGTGCATTCTTTTTTTTTTCTTTCATTCTTCTTCGTTATACTTTCAATATATTGTCATGTATACAGAGACCTTCTTCTTCTTTCTTTTTATTCTTCTCTCTTCCCTCTTCCACTCATTTTGTATATTTTGCTCTTCTTTACACCATCGCCACTAACAACAGCGGTGGATCGCCGCTTTGCCCGGTTTTTGTGTTTAGCCACCGTCGCTGCTAACACCATTCGCTGCGCACTCCGCACACGTTCCACCGCTGCGGCCCGCACACATCTCTCAAGTTCTTCCGCACGTCTTAACATCCGCTGCAGGGCATCATTCTCCACCATACTCTGCAGTGAAGCTATGGATGTTGATGTTGTTGCTGTTGTTGTTGATGTGTTCGATGTTAAGATGTGATGTTTGGCGATGGGCGTGTATTGCCGCAGTGTGCCATCGCAGACCATTACAATACACTCCGACAACTCCACAAGTTCTTTCATGCATTGACGGAATTGATGTTCATGGCGGCGCAGCACAAGTGCCTCTGTTTGCAGAAACATTGGAAGTTCAGCTATGCGGGATTTGATATCATCTTGCGATTGTGTAGTAGTAGTAGTTGTTGTTGTTGTTGTGTTATTGTTGTTTTCATTCTTCTTCTTCTTATCTGTTTCTTTGTTCTCTTCGTACATATTCATAACGGCCTCAATTTCCTCTCGGCTTAATAGTGTGGTCTTCTCTAGACACCATCGTGGAATGTCTTTGCACACATCCTCCATGTCTACACCATGTGAGTCATCACTTCCCATCTCAATAACACCGTATACACTAAATAAATAACCAAATAAAATAAATAAATAAATAATAATTATTATTATTAGAATAATAACAACAACAATAATAATAATAATAATAATAATAATAATAATTCAATCGTAATAGTGTACACGTGAAATGTGACGCGTGTACCGCTTTCTTTTATTTTTATTTTTTCTCTCGGCACACTATCTGAAGGAACAGTAAAGAAAAAGAAGAAAATAAGAGACGGTTTAAATGAGTCTTCTCTTCTTTTTTTTCTCTCTCTTTCCTTCTTTTTCTTCTTTAGCTCCTGCTATAAAAGTAAAGAAAAGAAAATAAAAAGAATCCAAATAAGAAGAACAACCAACAGGAATGAAACAATGATAATAATAACAGTAATAATAACAATAATAAAAAGAAACCAGAAACAGTAAATGGAATAGCAGTAAGAACACATAAATACTTTTTTTTTTTTCTTCTTTTTCATCACTCCATAAATTCACAAATATACCAAATAATACTCGTTCCATATCACTCTCTCTCTCTCTCTATACATCGTTTTTCCTTTTTTGTTTTTTGTTTTGTTTTCTTCTTTTCTCTTTTCTTTTCGTTCGTTTTGTTTCTTCACATCACTTGCGGTATTTATCCAAATCCTCTGTGTGGCTTTCCTTCTGCAGTAGGGCGATACTTTCTCTGTAGGCGTTGGAGGATTGTTGTTGTCGTGCCTCCATGCGGGCCCGGCGGTGTGAGACGAGGGCGTGTCGTGTGCGCATCACATTCTCCACATCTTCCCACGCACTTCCCACGAGTTGTTGCAGTCGTGCCTGATCGGTGTGAAGAGCAAAGTGAATATCTTCATAGAGACGAGACTTCGTATCCCGTTCTTGCTGGAGTGCGGGTGGTAATATCGCACGGACATCTCTATCATGACTTTCACTCTTTCTCTTACCGTAGGGTTCTCTACTACTACTACTACTACTACTACTACTACTATTATTATTATTATTATTATTATTATTATTATTATTATTATTATTATTATTGTGATTACTAGTACCACTACTTCCTGTGTTCTTATCGTCCGTATTCCATGTGGTGTCTTCTGTGTCTATCTGATCCGAGGCGTGATGTTCGGCAATGCGGCGAATACTACTGGATCGATGTTGGAATTGTTGACAGAGTCGCTCAGTGATGGCGGCGTGTTCATCTCGTAATTGGGCGAGTGCAGGTGGGAGCGATGATGAGAGAGAATTAGCGGATGTTGTTTTACTTAACTCCACAGACTGCGCGAGACGAGAACGGAGAATACTGTTAGCATTGGGATTATTGCGTTGACTATGGTTACTTTCCTCACGCTTAAGTTGAGGTATGGATAACGTCATTTCTTCTTCTTCCTCTTCTTCTTCTTCTTCTTCACTTGTAGATGAGGATGAGGAATGACACGGCTCATCATCCAAGATTTCTAATTGCGGACAACACTCTATAATGCGGCGTCTATACGTCTCTCGCGTCTCAACCGTACTCGTAGTAGTATTAACAGCAGTGGTATTATTATTATTATTATTATTATTATTATTATTATTATTATTATTATTATTATTATTATTATTTGTAGTAGTAGTAGTACTATCAACAGCAGTAACAAATACAGTCGTATTAGTAGTATTAGTAGTAGTATTCGCATTCGTCTTACTATCAACATCAGCCGTAGTAGCAGCAGGAACACAGGGATTCCCAAGAAGTGCAAGATATCGCAGTGACTCTGTTGGAAGATCCTGCGATGGATCTATTACAGCAATCGCATTAAATCGTGCATCTACAAATGTCAATGCGGGCATCTCCGCCAGTGGCCGAAGTGTGTGAATCTTATTATGATGAACAACGAGCACGGAGAGTTGCTGCAATAGTGTAATTCCCTCCAGCGTGGTGATCGCATTATGCTCCATGTAAAGATGTGTGAGATTGAGAAAACACTCCACGGCGGTGGTATTCCGCAGTCCACGTCCATCCACGTGCAGTTGTGTTGTGCCCAACACCGCATCTGCCATACTATCTGTGCCGCCCACTCGCCCCTCACGTGGGAGAAGTTGTTGTAATGTACACATAGAGCCACCACTAACACTATTAATACTGCGGCGTCGTGTTTGTTGTGTGTGGTTTCTATTTGTTGCATTGTGAAGAAGGGCGGTGATCTGCGGTGGTGGCTCGACTTCATCCGGGAGATCTATACGACTTAACGCCTCAATCTCAGCGGGTGTAAACTCGGAGATATCATGCCGCAATAGAATCACCTTATCACTATCATCTTCCTCACTACCATTACTATTACTCTTACTGTTGTTATTAGTATGAGTATGAGTGTGTTTGTGGTCACTAGCGGCCCTAGATCCAAATATGGCGGTGTACATTAAATATACACACACAGAGAGAGATATAGATAGATAGAGAAAGTGTGTGTGTATGTGTTTTTTTTTTTTTTTTCCCCTTCTTTTATATTTTTTCCATACAGCAACAGACCTCGTTGTTTAGATACCTAATACCATATCCAACAACGACCCCTAAAACAATAAAAAGAGAATAAAAGAGAAGAAAATAGATTTAAAAAAAAGAAAAAAAAAACTATCATCATCATCATCATCATCATAATAGGAACAACCATACCACAGCTGTAAGATTACATAAAAAGAAGAAATTAAATTAAATTAAGTGTTAATATTAATGCATCTACTTTTTTGTTCGTTTTTTTTTTTCTTGTTTAATATGTGCGAAGAATAATAAAAGGTTCATCTCCACGAAACCTTTTAAGGGGAGAAACCCCCAATTAATAATTAATAATTAAAAAAAAAAAAGTACTTTGGCTTTTACTTGATGGATCATACGATCCTTTCAAACTCCAATATTTCCCATTAATTTTTTTTTTTTTTTAAACAGAATCAACGTACCTACATAAAATAAAATAAACAAAAAAAAAAAAAAAAAAAAAAAAACAAGAATATATTCCACTCATCCATATGCACTATTATCTCATTAGTGTACCTGATAACAGATACATACAAAAAGCAGGGATGATATAAAAGGAAAATGATAACAATTCAACAAAACAAAACAGTAACTCTTCTCTTTATGTTTTTCTCCCCTTTTGACACTTCCACTAATTCTTTGCATTTCAGAGATTTTTTTTTTTTATTCTTCTATTTACCCAACAAATAAGAAGTACTAGTAGAATGCAGCACGTGTCTACATTACATTTTACTCTTTTCTTTTTTCTTTCTTTTTTAATCTTAACGGTATCTATCCCCTTCTCTCTTTCTCTCTCTCTATCCACACATATCTCTATTCACTCAATGGGTCTGAGTACACAAGCGAGAAAAGAGAACCGCCCACATTTCACTCATTTCCGTAAATGTCCCCTCCAGAGAACAGAGAAAGGGAGAGAAAGAAAGAGAGAGAAGCGGAAAATAAAAGAAAAGAAAGAGGGATCATACAAAAGAAAATTGGAACCCGTCAGGAAGTCAATTAAGAAAAGTACACACCTATGAAAATAAAAAGTAAAAATAAATATGCTGTGATATTCAGAAAAACGGAAAAAATGAAAAAAAGAAAAACAAAAAAACAAAAAAAAAAACACTGTAAATGGGGAATAAGATAGTTAACACCAAAAAAAAAAAAAAAAA
>NW_021639882.1:155102-155184 GCF_002087225.1 Trypanosoma theileri
GCAAAGGACAAGCTGTTTAAAAGAATCCACACACAATCCATACTTCTTCCCTCACCCCGCGGGTGGGAATGGGTATTAAGAG